>NC_057797.1:418404050-418652131 GCF_018294505.1 Triticum aestivum | reverse complement strand
CCGGTTGGCTGGGGCGCAGCGGCGGACGCTGTCCGGCGCGTGCCGGACACGTCCGGTTGCGCAGAGAAGGGATTTTTAGGGTTTCGAAGGGAGATCCGGAATTTGGAGGAGGGGGTCTATATATAGAGGTAGATGGAGCTAGGAGTGTCCAAATGAGGTGCAGTTTTCGGCCACGCGATCGTGATCGAACTCTATAGAAGATGGAGAGGGCTTTGGTGGGTTTTGGGTCAAAATGGAGGGGTGTTGGGCTGCAACACACACGAGGCCTTTTCGGTCCCTCGGTTAACCGTTGGAGCATCAAACGAAGTCCAAATGGTACGAAACTTGACAGGCGGTCTACCGGTAGTAAACCAAGGCCGCATGGCAAGTCTCGGTCCAATCCGGAAATGTTTAATCCCCACACACGAAAGGAAGGTAGAAATGACCACCGGAGGAGAACGAAGTGCCGGAATGCAAAACGGACAACGGGGAAAAAGCTCGAATGCATGAGATGAACATGTATGCAAATGCAATGCACATGATGACATGATATGAGATGCATGAAAATGACAACAACACACGGAGACAAAAGCCCGAACCCGAGAAAATAAAATAACTTAAGGCCGGAAACGGCAAGAGTTGGAGTACATATTGGGTAAATCATATCCGGGGTGTTACAACACTCCACCACTACGAAAGGATCTCGTCCTGAGATCTAGGACTGAGAGAACACTGGGTACTCAGAACAGAGGTGATCCTCGCGTTCCCAGGTAGCTTCACGGTCGGAATGGTGTGACCACTTGACTTTGAGGAATTTGATTGACTTGTTGCGAGTCTTGCGTTCAGTCTCTTTAAGAATAGCCACAGGGTGCTCACGGTAAGAGAGATCTTCTTGGAGCTCAATGTCCTCGAAGTTGATGGTGCGGTCAGGGGTCTTGAAGCACTTTCGGAGCTGAGAGACATGGAACACGTCATGCACATTTGCAAAGTTTGAAGGAAGCTCGAGTTGATAGGAGAGATCGCCTCTCTTCCTGACGATCTTGAACGGTCCCACGTATCTGGGGGCAAGCTTCCCTTTGATACCGAAGCGACGAGTACCTTTCATAGGAGAGACGCGGAGGTAAACATGATCTTCGATCTCGAAAGCCAAATCATGGTGCTTACTACCATAGTAGCTCTTCTGGCGGGATTGGGCTGCTTTGAGGTTATCTCGAATGACTTTGCACATTTCCTCTGCCTCTGTGATTAAGTCATTTCTGAGAAGCTGACGTTCACCGGTTTCAGACCAGTTGAGAGGGGTACGACACTTCCTGCCATACAAAATTTCGAATGGGGCCTTGCCCGAACTTGCTTGAAAACTGTTGTTGTAGGAGAATTCAGCATATGGAAGACAATCCTCCCACTTCATGCCGAAGGAGATCACACAAGCCCTGAGCATATCTTCAAGAATCTGGTTGACACGCCCGACTTGACAGCCAGTTTGAGGATGGAAAGCTGTGCTGAAGTGGATGTTGGTGCCCATGGCCTTCTGAAAAGAATCCCAAAACTTGGAGGTAAAGATGCTGCCACGGTCTGAAAAGATCACTTGAGGAATACTGTGCAGAGAGACAATTCGAGAGGTATAGAGCTCCGCCAATTGAGCTGCAGTGATTGACTCTTTGATAGGCAGGAAGTGAGCCACTTTAGTGAGTTTGTCGATGACAACGAATATAGCATCATTGCCACGCTTGGACTTTGGAAACCCAGTCACGAAGTCCATCTCAATGTGGTCAAACTTCCATTCTGGAATTGAAAGAGGTTGGAGGAGACCCGCTGGTCTTTGGTGTTCTGCCTTCACTCTTCTGCAGACATCACACTCATTCACGAACTGAGCAATCTCGCGCTTCATTCGAGTCCACCAATAAGCCTGCTTGAGGTCCTGATACATCTTCGTGCTCCCAGGGTGGATAGAGAGGAGAGAATTGTGAGCCTCGTTCATGATCACTTTACGAAGGTCACCTTTGGGCACAACAATACGATCCTCGAAGAAAAGAGTATCCTTGTCATGAAGTCGGTAGCACTTGTACTTGGGTTGACTCTTGGCAATCCCAATCTTCACCTTTTTCACCATAGCATCAAGAAGTTGGGCTTGGCGAATCTGGTCTTCCAAGGTAGGAGATACTTGAAGGTTGGGAGGAAACCTTGAGGAACAACTTGCAGATTAAGTTTGCGGAAAGCTTCATAAAGCTCGGGTTGATAAGGCTTGAGAATAAGACTGTTGCAATAAGCCTTCCTGCACAATGCGTCAGCAATCACATTGGCCTTGCCTGGAGTATACTCGATACTCGGATTATACTCTTGAATCATTTCGACCCATCGAGTCTGCCTGAGGTTGAGATTAGGCTGAGTGAAGATGTACTTGAGACTCTTGTGATCAGTGAAGATGTCCATTTTTCTTCCCAATAAGAGATGTCTCCAAGTCAAAAGAGCATGCACAACTGCCGCCAACTCGAGATCATGAGTGGGGTAGTTCTTCTCATTGGGCTTCAACTGGCGAGAGGTATAAGCCACAACTTTCTTATCTTGCATCAACACTATGCCGAGACCTTGGGGAGAGGCATCGCAAAAGACCTCATACAGTTTGGATTCATCAGGAGGAGTCAGAACTGGAGCAGTGACCAATTTCTCTTTCAAAGTGTTGAAAGCGATGTCACATTCCGGAGACCAAACGTACTTGATGTGCTTCTGAAGAAGATTTGAGAGAGGCTTCGCGATCTTAGAAAAGTTTTCAACGAATCTTCGACAGTAGCTTGCGAGACCGAGGAAGCTACGAAGTTGCTTCACGTTCTGAGGCGGTTCCCAATTCACAATTGCAGACACCTTCTCAGGATTCACCGCAATGCCCTTGGCAGAGATGATATGCCCAAGATAAAGAACCTCATCAAGCCAAAATTTGCACTTGGAGAACTTGGCGTAGAACTTGTGTTCCCTCAGCTTATCGAGTACCAAACACAAGTGCTTGGCATGATCTTCCTTGTTCTTCGAAAAGACCAGAATGTCGTCGAGATAGACCAAAACGAAGTCATTGGTGTAGGCGTTGAATATGAAGTTCATCATGTGAGAGAAAGTCGGAGGAGCGTTGACGAGGCCAAAAGACATGACAGTGTATTCATATGAACCATAGCTTGTCCTGAAGCCGTCTTGGGAATATCTTGCTCACGAATTCGAATCTGATGATAACCCATACGGAGATCAAGCTTGGAGAATACTTGGGCACCTTTGAGTTGTTCGAACAGCTCGTTGATGTTGGGAAGTGGGTATTTGTTCTTGATGGTCTTCTTGTTCAATGGACGGTAATCAACACAAAGTCGGTCCGTTCCATCCTTCTTCTTCACAAAAAGAACACCACAACCCCATGGAGAAGAACTAGGTCGGATGAGACCCATTCTCTCTTGAATATCGAGTTGCTTCTTCAGCTCCTTCAAATCTTTAGGTCCGAGCTTGTAAGGACACTTGCACACTGGTTCCGTGCGAGGCTCAAGATCGATGATGAATTCAACTGGCCGGTGCGGAGGCATTCCTGGAAGCTCTTCTGGAAAGACGTCTTGATATTCGCAAACGACTAGAATTTGCGAGATAGCATCCAGTTCACCCTTCTCATTGAGAGAAAACAGACGGATGGTATTATCCCGAGCAGCAAAGACAATTACATCCTCAGACGAATGAGTCAATTGAATCTGCCTGGCTGCACAATCAAGCTGAGCCTTGTGCTTAGAAAGCCAATCCATCTCGAGAATAAGATCAATATCAGAGTTACCAAGAACCATTGGAGAAGCCAGAAACTTGAAATCACCCATCATGATAGAAATATCCGGAATCTCGTGGTTAGCGAGCAAACATTTACCCGGAGAGACAACTGTTAACGGTTTATGCATAACTTGGGAAGTCAACTCATGCTTAGATGCAAAAGGTTTCGAGATGAAACAATGCGATGCACCAGTGTGAAAAAGAACTTTTGCAGGAACATCGTTAACAGGAAGGTTACCCATGATGACATCTGATGAGTCCTCTGCCTAAGCTGCGTTCATCAAGTTGACCTTGGCGTGCTTGGGGTTATGCTTGACCACAGCTGTACTTGCCGATCTCATAGGAGGAGGAGGAAGACACCTCTGGTTGAAGCATTTGTTGGCATAGTGACCCTTCTGTTGGCACTTGTTGCACATGACCTCTGAAAGTGAACGGTGATACAGAGCACTCGATCTTGGAGTTTGAGATGAAGTCTTGTTCTGAAAGCCAGGGTTGGGTGGGTGGGAAGATCCACTGCCACCTTTGCTCTTCTGATACGGCTGACGAAATGGAGGAGGAGGAAGCCAATACTTCTGCTGCTTGGCCACTTGAGTAGAGGAAGAAGGAGTAGTGTCTCTGACTCACTTCTTGGAAGCATCACACCTCAGTTGAGTGGCCTCTTGCTTCAATGCCATGTTGTAGAACTCATCGTACCTCAAAGGCTCAAAGAGAACAAGAGCTAGCTGGATTTCTTCTCTGAGACCACCCCTGAACTGGTATATCATGCTCTTCTCGTCAGGGACGTCCTGCTTAGCAAAGCGGGCGAGCTTCTGAAACAACTTGTTGTAGTCATAGACAGACAAAGAGCCTTGCTTCAGGTTGCGGAATTCCTCACGCTTGCTTTCAACCATGCTCTGGGGAATATGGTGAGCTTTGAAGTCTTGATGGAATTCATCCCAAGTAATCACACGGCCTCCTCTGGAATCCTTGTACTGCTGGAACCATTCTGCAGCTTGGTCTTTGAGTTGGAAGGAAGCGAACTTGACAAAGTTCTCAGGCCTGACATTACTGCACTCGAAATGCTTGCACAGATCCATGAGCCAATCATCAGCATCAGTTGCCTCAACACAATTGCTGAAAGTCTTTGGTTCGTTAGCAAGGAACTGGTTGAGTGTAGCAAAGTGATTTTGATTGTTGCCTTGGTTGCCTTGGTTCGCTTGATTGCGCTCTTGAAGAATTTGCACGATCAACTGCGTGTTTGCATTGGTTGCGGCCATCACAGCTTGCCATGCCTCCGGAGGAGGTGGAGGTGGTGGCGTATCCTGATTCTGATTCTGATTGGTGCTCTTAGTGGGAGCCATGCTAAAGAGGGTGACAACCGTTAGCACATTGACAAATAAAATGAAGTTGAATCCAACGGAATGGAAATTGCAACATATAGTCTTCACATCCGAACATAAGAAGGAATGCATTCCTCTTGAAATGGTCACATATCCATAAATTGAGAAGCCACTTAGAATTTAGGTAGAGAAATAAATCAACAAGGTACGGATCAAGAATGAATACTCGGTAAGAAATCCCAATCTCAAACCAAATATCCGTGGAAGAAGGACTAGAGCTACAAGAATTCCCACCTATGAAACTCCCGAACCTTTCTGGTTATGCAATCAGGTGTTGGGGATACAGGGGAAGCATAATATCTCACCCAAATCTAGCAAATCCTACATCCAGCTGTATCCACCCTTCAACACATAACCGAGAAAACTTCGGAAACCATCTACCTCAACCTTCGAAAAGCATCCGTTATACAAGTTATGGCGATACTCCCGAACTCCCGCCCCAATACTGGGTGGCGTCGAGGTTATGTCACCAATGAACTGCATAAAAGAGATTTTCGATGTCGGCGTACTAAACTCAGGTATTCCAGAACTGCAACGATAAAATTGTGACGACAACACCTCGGAGGTCAACTCCCCGGGACACTGCCACAACCCCTAAAGACAGGAGGCACCAAGAACAATGTTCTCGTCACAAAACCATCGGAACGATTCCAAGATACCCGCGTGATCCTAAATTTTTTAGTGAAATTTGAGAAGAGAAGAGTCAAAACTCTACGGCAGGATGCCTTACCAGAGCGATGAGGAGACTGGGAAGTAAAAAGAATTCCTAAACTCTCCGATATATAATTCCTAAATGACTCAAAACATTTTTCTAGACTCAACAACGGCTGCTAAAAATGATCAAGCAATGGGGGCTCCTAAGGTCGGGGAAGGCTCTGATTACCAACTTTCTAAGGTCAGCTTCAACTGGCGAGAACGTGGATGATATGCCCCTGAGCTCTACATGTGTTTTGTTATATGTTTTGCCATCTATCCAGAGGTGCAACCCATGTATTTTTGTGATGTGTGTGGTGACTAGCACAAGCATGCAAAGTGAGGCATTCGTTAATGCTGATTTCAGGGACTTAGCATTTCCACTAAGTCCTTGACCTGTTTATCTCATTATGCCATATGTTCATGTTGTTTCCTAGTGATCCGTGCCTCTTTTGAGGATGATCAGTAAGGATGTTTTGTTAATCTTATAGTGCTCTATCCATCCATTTCTTTGTTTGCAATTATGGAGCACCCTAGCTTGAGTCAATCGAGCTCTACTTTTGTCATTTTGTGAATCTGGGCAGATTGTCTACTTGTTAGCGATTTTGTCGAGGATGTTGT
The DNA here is from genome assembly GCF_018294505.1 of Triticum aestivum. Taxonomy (NCBI): domain Eukaryota; kingdom Viridiplantae; phylum Streptophyta; class Magnoliopsida; order Poales; family Poaceae; genus Triticum; species Triticum aestivum. The sequence continues at coordinate 418,645,673 of NC_057797.1, read as the reverse complement.
AGTTGATCCGTGCATGCTATGTTATTGTTCTTGCCATGTCTAGCTTGCATTTTTTGTATTCTTGATGGGTGTATGCTTAGATTGGCATGACTTGCTCTGTAGTGAGTGCATCGAGCTCGTAAACATGCCTACTTGATATCTGTTTTCAGCATGCTCCAGTTTTTCCTAAGTCTGAGAACTGATTATGTTTTTGCCATGTTCACATGCTTGCAAATGTATTTTCTGATCCCTTTTGGCTCAAGGTCACTAAGGGACTTTTGTTAATCTCTTTGAGTAGCTCCATGCCATGCTTTAGTTTGCCATGTTCAGGTCCTGTAGCATATAGTTTTCATGCTCCAAAGAGTGCTATCTGATCTGAAATTCCAGTCAAGTGATAATTTCACTAAGTCTGAAATCTGTTTGCCAAATGCATTTTTGCCATGCTTGTTTGAACCTGTTAATGGATGAATTGGCCGTAGCTCAGTGCTAGTCTTTTGTTAAGCATCATGAGTGGATCCCTGCCATGTATTTTGTTGTCATGTTTGGGTGCTGTAGCATGTTCATCTTGTTGCATTTAGATGGTTACTTGCTGTAAATCGCAGAACGTGGCGAGTGTAAGCCAACTATATTTTTCTCCCCTTTCATTATCTATATTACATGGGATGTTGTGAAGATTGCCTAACTTGCGACATTGCTTTCAATGCGGTTATGTCTCTAAGTCGTTCCTCGACACGTGGGAGCTATAGCCGCATCGAGGGCGTTACATACTGGACTGCAGCTAAGCCCCCGATTGGGAGGCTGGCTCACCCCTCGGTAGGATTTTCAAATACTTAGGCGAGTACTGGACTGCAGCTAAGCCCCCGAGTGGGAGGCTGGCTCACCACTCGGCAGGATTTTCAAATACTTAGGCGAGTACTGGACTGCAGCTAAGCCCCCGAGTGGGAGGCTGGCTCACCACTCGGTAGGATTTTCAAATACTTAGGTGAAACGGGTTCGCAGCTAAGCCTCCGAGTGAGAGGCTGGCTCACCACTCGGTAGGATTTTCAAGTACTTAGGCGAAGCGGGTTCGTAGCTAAGACTCCGAGTGAGAGGCTGGCTCACCACTCGGTAGGAAATTATTTTTACAAACTTAGGCGAAACGGATTCGCAGCTAAGCCTCCGAGTGAGAGGCTGGCTCACCACTCGGTAGGAAATTATTTTTACAAACTTAGGCGAAACGGATTCGCAGCTAAGCCACCCACTGGGGGATTTCTCACGCAAACAAAAACAATAACAATCACTGGGAAAATTATAACGCTCTTGTCTTTGATAAATAAACTACAGAAGTTTTTCTTATTACATCTCATCCGAGTGAGAATTCAAGTATAAAAGGGGCGGAGCAGCTCCGCACTCCAGGCTCATGGCTCATCAATCTGGCGATTGACGTTATAAGGGTGGTATGCTCCATTGTGGAGGACTCTGGTGACTATGAAGGGGCCTTCCCAAATAGGAGCGAGTTTGTGTGGTTTCTGTTGATCCACTCGGAGGACCAAGTCTCCTTCTTGGAAGGCTCAACTCTTCACATTTCTGGCATGGAAACGACGCAAGTCTTGCTGATAAATGGTCGATTGGATCATGGCCATTTTTCTTTCTTCTTCCAAGAGGTCGACTTTGTCCTGCCGGGCTTGTTCTGCTTCATCTTCAGAGTAGAGCTTGACTCGGGGTGCATTATGAAGCAGGTGACTCGGCAAAACTGCTTCGGCTCTGTAGACCAGAAAGAATGGGGTTCTTCTAGTCGATCGGTTCGGGGTTGTCCTCAGTCCCTAAAGAACTGATGGAAGCTCGTCGACCCATGCACCTACTGCGTGCTTGAGATCGCGCATCAGTCGGGGTTTCAGTCCTTTGAGAATTAAGCCGTTTGCTCTTTCTTCTTGTCCATTCGACTGGGGGTGAGCGACTGAAGCATAGTCGACTCGTGTGCCCTGAGAGGCGCAAAAGGCTCTTTATATTTGTCAGAATCGAAGTTTGACCCATTGTCAGTGATGATGCTGTGCGGAACTCCATATCTGAATATCAACTCTCTGATGAAACTGATAGCAGTGCAAGCATCAAGATTCTTGATAGGCTTAGCTTCAATCCATTTGGTGAACTTGTCGACTACTACTAGCACATGAGTGAAGTCGCTCCTGCCCGTTCTCAGTGGTCCAACCATGTCCAGTCCCCAAACAACGAAGGGCCATACGAGTGGAATGGTTTTCAGGGCTGACGCGGGTTTGTGCCACATATTGGAGTAAAACTGACATCCTTCACATTTGTCGACTATCTCTTTCACCATTTCATTCGCCCTTGGCCAGTAGAATCCCGCTCGGTATGCTTTAGCCACAATGGTCCGAGAGGACGCATGATGACCACAGGTCGCCGAGTGGATATCATCAAGGATTATCTGACCTTCTTCTGGTGTTATACACTTCTGACTGACTCCAGTCGCGCTTTCTCTATACAACTATCCCTTTATGACTGTAAAGGCCTTGGATCAACAGACGATCTGTCAAGCCTCTTCTTCGTCCTCTGGGAGTTCTTTCCTTAGGATGTACGCGATGTACGGTTCCGTCCAGTCGAGAGTGATGACCAAAACTTCCATGATCAGGTCGACCACAGCCGGAACTTCAACTTCAATCGGATCTGTGGCACTTTTTGGCTGCGGGGCTTCTTCAGTGAAGGGATCCTCTTGAACTGATGGTGTGTGGATGTGTTCCAAAAACACATTGCTGGGAATGGCTTCTCTTTTGGAACCTATTTTCGCCAAATCATCAGTTGCTTGATTTTTTAGTCGGGGTATGTGATGAAGTTCTAACCCCTTGAATTTCTTCTCTAGCGTTCTCACCGCATTGCAATAACCAGTCATGGCTGGACTTCTGACGTCCCACTCCTTCATCACTTGATTAACCACCAAATCTGAGTCGCCATAGACCATGAGGCGACGGACGCCGAGTGAAATGGCCATGCGCAACCCATATAAAAGTGCTTCATATTCTGCTTGTTATTGCAGGAATCGAAGTGGATTTGAAGAACATATCTGAGCTTATCTCCTAGGGGGGAGACCAATACTACCCTGGCACCGGAACCATTCAGCATTTTGTAACCGTCGAAGAACATGGTCCAATGCTCCGAGTGAACCTGAGTCGGCAGTTGTTGTTCAATCCACTCGGCGACGAAATCTGCTATTGCTTGGGACTTGATAGCTTTCTTTGCCTCAAACTTGATATCTAGAGGAAGGAGTTCAATCGCCCATTTTGCCACTCGACTAGTTGCATCTCTGTTGTGCAGGATCTCTGACAATGGAGCATCGCTGACGACTGTAATGGAATTATCAGAGAAGTAGTGAGCAACCTTCTTTGTGGTCATATAAATCCCATATACAAGCTTTTGATAATGAGGATATCTTTGCTTCGATGGGGTCAAAACTTCAGAAACATAATATACTGGGCGCTGAACTTTGAAGGCTTTTCCTTCTTCTTCCCGCTCAACCGTAAGTACCTTACTGACGACTTGTCCCGTGGCTGCGATGTAAATCAGCAAAGGCTCTTTGCTGATTGGGGCAGCAAGCACCGGCTGGGTGGAGAGCAGAGCTTTGAGCTCTGCAAACGCTGCATCAGCTTTAGGAGTCCACTCGAACTTGTCTGACTTCTTCATCAATCGGTAAAGAGGCAATGCCTTTTCACCGAGACGAGAGATGAATCGACTTAAAGCGGCCAAGCAACCAGTAAGCTTCTGGACGTCGTGCACTCGCACAAGACATTTCATCCGGAGTATAGTACCGACTTTTTCTGGATTGGCGTCGATTCCCCATTCGGAAACGAGAAAACCGAGTAACATTTCGCCAGGAACTCCGAATGTGCACTTTGATGGATTAAGCTTGATATCATACCTCCTGAGGTTGGCAAAGGTTTCAGCAAGGTCAGTCAGCAGGTCGGAACTCTTCCGTGACTTGACCACAATATCATCCATGTATGCTTCCACATTCTGACTGATTTGAGTGAGCAAACACTTCTGAATCATCCTCATGAATGTGGCTCTGGCATTCTTGAGGTCGAATGGCATGGTAACATAACAGAAGCACCCGAATGGAGTGATGAAAGCTGTTTTGATCTCGTCAGGTCCATACAGACGGATCTGATGGTACCCGGAATAGGCGTCTAAAAAAGACAGTCGCTCACATCCCACAGTCGAGTCGACTATCTGGTCGATGCGGGGGAGAGGAAAATGATCTTTCGGGGAGGCCCGATTGATATGTTTAAAGTCAATGCACATGCGAAGTGACTTGTCCTTCTTGGGGACCATGACAACGTTGGCGAGCCACTCGGAGTGGTAAATCTCTCGGATGAACTCCGCTGCTAAGAGCCGAGTCACCTCCTCACCAATAGCCTTTCTCTTCTGGACGGCGGACCGTCGGAGATGTTCTTTGACAGGTTTCACTTTTGAGTCGACTCATAGGCGGTGCTCAGCCAGCCCCCTGGGAACACCCGGCATGTCATAAGGCTTCCATGCGAAGATGTCCCAGTTCTCACGGAGGAACTGGATGAGCGCTTCTTCCTATTTGGAGTCGAGTGTTGTTGAGATGTGAGTCGGAGCAGCACTGGGATTGGTCGGGTGAATGTGAACCGGCTGCATTTCACCAGACGACTGAAAGGCTGATTCTGTAGCGGGCTTCTTGGCTCGCAACAAATCACTCGGGTCTACAGTCTTCTGGTACTCCTGCAGCTCCACCACTGCCATCTGAGCATCAGCGATCTTTGAGCCTTTCTGAAAACACTCTTCTGCTTTCTTCCGATTGCCCGTAACAGTGATCACACCTTTGGGACCAGGCATCTTTAATTTGAGATACACATAACATGGTCGAGCCATGAAGCGTGCGTAAGCTGGCCTACCCAAAATAGCGTGATAAGCACTCTGGAAATCCACAACTTCGAACGTCAACTTTTCTTTGCGGTAATTCTTGGAATCACCAAAAACCACATCAAGAGCAATTTGGCCGAGTGACTCAGCCTTCTTCCCAGGAATGACTCCATGGAAACTCATGTTGCTGGTACTGAGTCTGGACATCGGAATGCCCATCCCTTTCAACGTCTCAGCATACAGTATGTTCAAACCACTGCCACCATCCATCAAGACTTTGGTCAGTCGAGTGCCTTCAACAACTGGGTCGACCACCAAAGCTTGCCTCCCAGGGTTGGCAATGTGCGTTGGGTGATCGGACTGGTCGAATGTGATGGCAGTCTGAGACCACTTCAGATAACTAGGTGTCGCCGGAGCAACCATATTCACCTCACGGTTGATAACTTTCAGTCGACTTTTGCTTTCAACATCAGCAAAAATCATCAAGGTGGAATTGACCTGGGGGTATCCATCATCACTGTCTTCCTTGTCTTCAACTTTGTCTGACTCCTTTTCCTTATCTTTGGGCTATTTGCCCTGGAACTGCTGGATCAAGAGCTGACACTGTCGAGTGGTATGTTTCGGGTAAATGAGCTTACCCTCTTCATTTTTCTTGGTGTGGATGTGACAAGGCAAATCCAACACATCATTTCCGTCTTGGTCTTTAACTTTCTTGGGGTTCCAAGGCCCTTTGGGTTTCCCTTCAACTTTCCTTGAGTTACAGCCAAGGCTTCCCCAGGAGCAGCTGGCTCGGCTTTCCGCTTCTGTTTCCGATTGGAATTTCCTCCTCCGGTTTCTTGGGCGACTGACTTGTGCTTGCCACTCCGGAGTCAATCCTCATCTTCACCATTAGCATACTTCGTGGCAATCTCCATCATCCGATTCAGAGACATGTTTCCGGTTCGACCGAATTTCAGATTCAGTTCTCTGTACTTGACGCCTTCTTTGAAGGCACAGACTGCTTGGTGATGAGGCACATTCTCTACCGTGTGATGTAACGTGATCCATCTCTGGATGTAATTCCTCAAAGTTTCATTCGACTTCTGCATGCAAGACCGCAGTTCCGTCAGCCCTGTCGGTCGCTTGCATGTTCCTTCGAATGTGGTGACAAACACTCGGGCGAGATCTTCCCAAGTGTAAATGCTGCTGGGTGCTAACTGATTCAGCCACACTCTGGCCGAGCCCTCCAACATGAGAGGTAGGTGCTTCATGGCCACTTCATCATTGCCACCGCCAATCTGGACAGCCACTCGGTAGTCTTTAAGCTAAGTATCGGGCTTGGACTCACCAGTGAACTTACTGACTCCAGTCGCCAACCTGAAGTTGGGAGGTATCACAGCGGCCCTGATGGCTCTACTAAAGCACCCTGGCCCCGAAACATGTACTCTGCTGCTGGTAGGTGCATCTCTGTCGTGATCTTCTCGGTGAGCTCTGTTCCTGTCGACCAAACCTTGAACGAGAATGGATCTCGCATCAAAGCCTGGTTCCCTGGGGTCGACTGGAATCCTTCGCCCAACACTATGAGGGTGCCTGTCACCCTGCCGTCGAGGCACATACGATCCACTCCTCGGGGGAGGGGTGGGCACTCGACGTCGATCGTCACGATCGAATCGGTGATCATACTGATCACGGTTCCCGTACCAATCACGCCAGTCCCCACGTCCCTCAAGCCTCGGGGGCGATCTTGGGCTATGAGCCGATTGGACTGTGTCTGCAGCAATGAATCTGCTATGAATCCTGTTCCGCGACTGAGAAACAGCGGAATTCTGGCCTCCTGCTGCCCGGAGTAACGCTCTGATCTGCAGCAAGCCTCTGCCAGCCTCTGACTGGGAAGGCTGAATCAACTCTGCTATACAGGCTACAACTGCTAAATTCTGAATCGGAGTTCGATATACCTGCGGGGGCGGAAAGAGCTGACGTCAACTAGATTCTTGAACCCATTGTCGCGCACGCTCGCCGAGTGCTCGCTGGAGGTTCTCTAGTCGAGTGCACTCAGCCAAGTTTGCCAAGCGCGCGTCCTCCAAGGCACGAGCCTCGGGGGTTTCTCCAACGATAGGAGTGTGCAGTGCATCCATGTTCTGGCGACGAAGTTCTTCTCTCTGCAGCGACATGAGAGGCTCAGGGAGATATTCCTCATGGGGATGCGACGGATCGTCTCCACCTGCGCCTCCATTGATGCGGGGAAAACCGGGAGGACTGCGCGGTCCATCGACCATCAGAACCTCCGTCGCCGGATCACTGCTGTTGCACTCGGATGCGGTCTCTGCGGAGCCAGTCGACAGGTCGAACAGGCCGTAGAGGGATTCGTCGGGCTCGATCACCGCGACTTGAGGGGTGGCCGACTGGCATGCCACCGCGTGTCTCACCCACCACTGAAGTCTCGACTGACCGGAGCGCTTGCGCTGGCGGGAAACAGGGAGGAAGGACAACACAGGGGCCGATTGATAATGGGTTGACGGTTGCCGCAAGAGGACGCCGCGGACGCACGCGTGAAAGTGCGTTGCCCCGCGGACAGGGAGTGTGTCGACGTCGAGCGGAGCCTCCTGAAGCCAAGCGGAGTCGTCGGCGATGAACGTGAGCGCGCCGAGACGGATCTCGCGGCCTTCCACCAAAACTCCGCCAGAAACCATGATGATTTGGATCGGAAAAGATCGCAACTCCTCCAACAAATCGCTAAGACACCGGCCCCACGGTGGGTGCCAACTGTCGTGGTTCTAAGTCTGATAGTAATGTAGGGGGGTAGGTATGGAGAGGCAAGATCTTAGCTATGGAGTAGTTGTAAGCACACGAGGTTTACGAGTTCAGGCCCTTCTCGGAGGAAGTAATAGCCTTACGTCTCGGAGCCCGGAGGCGGTCGACTGGATTATGTGTGTATGAATTACAGGAATGCGAACCCTTTACACCGAGGAGGGGGTGTCTTATATAGAGTTCGCCAGACCCCTCCGGCCCTCAGTTATGCAGGGTTTTAAGTACATTAAGGTTGGGCGTTACTGGTAACGCCCCTAATAAAGTGCTATGATGACCATAAAAGCTACTTAATGACCGACCGTTAGCGTGCGGAGTGACTTTAGGTCTCCTGGCCGTCGAGTGGTTGGATCTTGGTCGAGTGATTGCTTCTTGGTCGAGTGTCTTTGAGTCTGTCGAGTGGAACACCTCCAAGTCGATTGAAAGGTGATTTCTTCTAGAGATGTCCTTGGGTAGGGCAGTTAGGATAGGTCCCCCGGCGCCAGTTTCGGCCCAAGCCGGCGAAAAACTAGCTACTGGGGGCGCGACTGGGCCGATTTTTTGGCGCCGACGCGGCAAAAACGCTTGAGGAGGGCCTGTTGGGGGCGCGGCTGGAGATGCTATAATATCCTGTATCCAAACAACCACATAGAGCATCTTCAACGGTTCCTGTACCCATAAAATAACCGTCGTTTAGGGAAGTTAGACCAAAAAGGCTCTCCAACAGTTCCTCGTAAAATGCGTAATTTTTTTACAGGATACCATTAAACTCTTCAAAACTTCCTCTTCATTTACGAGAAGATGGCTCTTCCCATAAAAGTGCCACGCCAGCCAACCTTCACTGGAGTCCGCCGTGCCGCTCTCGGCAATCACCATTCCCGCCGCTGCCGATCACCGCCACGACATCGACCATCAACGATGCACCGCTCGCCCTAATGCCGCTGGTTGAATCTTGTATCTTCAAAGCGCAGGTTGCTACCTCACCTCAAAAAGGAAGCATTGAAAACGTACATCACCAGCGTATGATGCAGCTGACGGGCCACCTCGTGGCCGAAACAGAGGGGCATTTCAGCCCGAAGTCCAGCCTGCACCCCGCCGCCAATCAAACAAAAATACCAAGGCTCGGGGAAACACGCGAGACCTGTGAGACGTATTGGAAAACAAGGCAAAACATGCAAGATCGATCTACGGATCACGGGGGCGCGCACCACCATGCGATGATGATCGTCACGCTGGATACACTCAAAGCAAATCCGTCCGAGCCGAACACGGCAGACAAGACTCGTATAAACCGCGTCATGGTATAGACCGGCACAGAGGTGCCACACACCCCCTATGCTTCACTAATGAAGTAATGGATCACGAATTACCAGAAGGGTTGAAACCCGTAAAGATTGAATCATACGATGGTACCACAGACCCCGCGGTATGGATAGAAGACTTCTTCCTCCACATTCACATGGCCCGTGGGGATGACCTACATGCCATCAAATATCTCCCACTAAAACTCAAAGGGTCGACTCGGCATTGGCTCAATAGCTTGCCAGCAAACTCCATCGGAAGTTGGGAGAACCTAGCAAAGGCATTCCTGGACAATTTCCAGGGCACTTATGTGCGACCGCTGGACGTTGACGATTTAAGTCATATAACTCAGCAGCCAGGGGAATCGGCTAGAAAATTCTGGACCCGGTTCCTAACCAAGAAGAACCAAATTGTCGACTGTCCAGATGTAGAGGCCTTAGCGGCATTTAAGCATAATATCCGTGACGAATGGCTCGCCCGGCACCTCGGCCAAGAGAAGCCAAAATCCATGGCAGCCCTCACGACACTTATGACCCGCTTTTGTGCGGGCGAAGATAGCTGATTGGCTCGTAGTACCAATACAACAAGTAAACCTGGCATATCAGAAGCTAGGGATAGCAACGACAAACCATGATGCAACAAACACAAGCGCCGCAAATATGGTGAAAATACCCAAAATACGGCAGTTAATGACAGGTTCAGGGGCTCAAAGTCCGGTCAGCGGAAAGGGCCACCCAAAAATAAAAATCCGGGTCCATCCAGTCTGGACCGCATACTCGATCGCCAATGCCAAATTCATGGCACCCCAGAAACGATAGCCACCCATACCAATAGAGAATGCTGGGTCTTCAAACAAGCCGGCAAGACAGGCGCCAAAGACGAAGAGGGGTCTCAAAGCGACGATAGCGACGAAGATCCCAGATCGCCGAACACAGGAGGGCAAAAGTTTCCCCCCATATTCAATCGGTGAATGTGGTAAATACCACCCAAATTGCCAACTCAGACCAGATATTCACCCTTAGGGATGGCGACTCAACGGAACCAGCCATCCCACAATACAAACTAGGGTCGGTCACCTTCAACCGCATAGACCATCCGGTTAACGTCAATCAGGGCAATCCGGCCGCACTAATCCTCGACCCAATAGTAGACGGGTTCCACCTCACTCAAGTCCTTATGGACGGAGGTAGCAGTTTAAATCTGCTTTACCAGGACACAGTGCGCAAGATGGGCATAATCATTCAATGACCAAACCCACTAAAGCCACTTTTGGAGGCATCATACCAGGTATGGAGGTCAGCTGTATAGGCTCCATTGCCCTTGAGGTAATCTTCGGATCACCAGAAAATTACCGTATCAAAGAGTTAATCTTCGAAATCTCCCCTTTCCGTAGTGACTATCAAGCACTGTTCGGGTGAACCGCGTTCGCTCGATTCAACGCGATGCCACATTATGCCTACCATAAGCTCAAGATGCCCGGTCCACGTGGCGTCATCACGGTTCATGGCAAGGCCGAACCTTCCTTCGGCACAATAAATACACCACTACCTTAGCAACAGAAACAACGAGCAGCACCTTGCAGCCGAACCTCAAGTCGATGTCCAGGCTCCCGGACACTGTCAAGGGGCTCCGAACTACTTCACGAAAGGATACTACGTCTTGCCCAGAGTTCAACTAAACACTCCGGCGAAGGCCATGACAGGCCGAACTCAGCGGTTCAACCGCCCTCCGGCACATAAACAGTTCTTATATTTCCTTCGCAGGTTCACCTTTGCACTGACCAGGACGGACTACACGGAGGCAACTTGAATGTGTTAGGGAATCCTTAGACATTCCCCGCAGTGATCATCCGGCTATATTACGGATCCGCACTCAACCTCTCCCCCTGGTCACAACAGGTTCTGCTATCACAACCTCTTTTTTTTCACATTACTTGTACCCATACGCATAGACGTATCATTCAAATACAACACGTGGATTTATACGACTTTTACCTGCTGATTATTTCTTATCGAAATCATTTTGTCAAGTGGCATTAATACACAGTGATATGCCTTAAATATGCCAGGGGCTTCGTTTCGCCCGTAACACGGCAATAAAAGTCTGAACACCTTCATGGAAGTTCGGCACCCCAAACCTATAGCATTATATGCATCAGCTCCGAATCATGTCTTGGGTTAATAGTTGGGTTTGCCCGGCTCCCATGTTTTGGTACCTTACGTTCCGCTATATTGGCTAAGGTAGCACTGGGAGAACTACTGCGATTGTGTCCCGGTTCTTCCAGATGAGCACCTCAGTAGAGAAAGCCAAAAACTAACTGTCATGATACGGCGAGAGTTGGTCAGCTGTTCGAGCGGTTACCAAATCTTTAAGGATTTCTCCCGCATAATGCCATAACCAATGCAGCGTGCGATGGATCGGTTTTTCTCCGATCAGGCGCTTATAGAGCCCCTAGTACGGTCTTCCAAACACAAGGGGCTGCGCCGACCATACTAAAGCTCCTATGGCTAAGTGAGAGTGATAAAGCCCTATAGTCCGATTGCCTGGTTCGTTGTGCTGAGCACCTCCTTCGAAGGACCCAAAACTGGGATAAAGAGTGCTCAGGTTTATCCCGAACACCCCCGTACTTCTTACGTGGGGGCAGAAGCCGACAACTGGCCAACTCTTAGGTTTAACATAAAAACGGCCGCACAGGAGGGTAAACTTTTATATAACATGCGACATATAAACGAACTTGTTCAAACATTACAAAGGACAACATGATTGGCATTCATGGAAATATAACGTCCTTGGTGCATAGCTCTGCTGCAAGGTAGGATCCTTTCAGGACGCTCTTATAATATAATTCGGGCTTGCGGTGCTCCTTCCCCTTTGGCAGTCCTCCGGTCACCAGCTTTTCAGCATCCATCTTCCCCCAGTGCACCTTTGTGTGGGCGATGGCCATTCATGCTCCTTCTATAAAGACCGACCTCTTGATGACGTCAAGTCGAGGGCAAGCGCTTACAAGCCGCCTCACGAGCCCGAAGTAGCTGCTTGGAATCGGCTCGGCAGGCCACAGCCAGATAAGCATATCTTTCATGGCTAGTTCTACCGCCTTATGCAGTTCGATCAGCTGTTTCAGTTGATCGGCAAAAGGCACCGGATAATTTGACGCCAAATACTGCGACCAGAAGAGCTTATCCGTGGTGTTCCTTTCTTCGGCTCGGTAGAATTGGGCGGCATTTGATATGCTGCAAGGTAGCTCGGCAAATACACCTGAGAATTCCGGATTCAAAATCAGAAACATAGTTTTCCCTTCAAATACTTGATTTACATGGGAAAAGCCTTACCCACCACGATCTTTCTTGCCTCTTGGATCCCATGCAGGGCGCTTTGGGTTTCCCCCCGGGCATCGCTCGTGGCTTGATGCGCCTTGGTGAGTTCGGACTCTTTCTCCATTAAACTCTGCTCCAATGTCTCGCATTTACTTACAGCCTCTTGCAGCTCCTGCTCAGCTTTAATAACTCTGGCCTCGTGTTTCGCACGAAGAGTCCGCTCTGTGGCTGCCTTTTTCTCGGCCTCGGCAACAGCCCTTTTGAGGGCCTCGACTTCGGTCACAACCCCTAGCACAAATTATGCGGCTTATTTCATACTGATCATTTATTTCACAATAAATGCGCGCAAACGCTTGTGCATACCTTGTCTATCCCTCAACTGCATTTTCAATTGGCCAAGTTCTTCTATGGTCCGCTCTAGACTTTGATTCAGTCCAGAGATCTCCGCAGTATGAGAGGAAGCAGCCGCTATAGGTACCTGCTTGAAATAGAAGAGAAATCAATGTCATTCAATGAGTCTTCCTGCGATCATCAATTCGATCCCCTGTCCGGTTCTTTCTTTCACCGAACAGTGTATCAGGGGCTACTATCTGTACTATGACACTCTTTGACAACTCATAAAACATACCTCAAAGCCTCTTATAAGGCTGATACAGGCTTCGTTCAGTCCACTCCCAGTTGACTAAATCTTCTCAATCACCGCACCCATAAGGGCACGGTGTTCATCAACGATGGAGGCGTCTCGCAACGCCACCAACAAAGCATCCGACACTTCTGGATGGACAGAGGTCGCCGGCGGAATAGGCATGCCCCTCCAGCCGAAGGAGACTGCCTTCTTGATTCAGGAGCCGTATAGGCCTCTGGAATCGCATCCGGAGGGGAGCCGAACTCAGGATCGCCCCCGCCGTCAGATCCCATGGGAATCTTTTCCCCCACATGTCCGACCCCTTGGTTTGACCTCCAGGCGCCGCCTTCATAGTTTCTTCCTTTCCTCCTTGGCCGGGGTCCTTCTGGGACAAAGCCTCGGTGTTATGCACCTGTTTGGAGGAAGGGGCCTTTGAGGGCGTCCCGCTCTCCATAGCATTTGAGCTCAGCGGGTCCTCTGATGAGGATTGTTTGGTATGGGACCTCACCGAACTACAAAAAAATATGGCTTAGGTTAAAATACTAAGCCACGATGAGTCCGGACGCTTAAACATACTCGGATTTTATACACTTACGAGTTCACCAGGGGCTGGGCCCTGGGATCCCATGCTGGACCGCTATCGGCGGTGGCAGTGGACTCCTCCGGAAGAGAAGCATTTCCCCTTTTGGGCAGTTCGACCTCCAAGGGTGCGGAGGCCGTCCTTTTTCTTCTTCCCCCCGCAGGGGATTCATCTTCCTCCTCTTCATCCTCTTCGGAGGCGGAATGGGCATCAGAGCCTTCGGGTATTGTTTCCGAAGTGCCGCGGCGACGAAGGCCACCCCGGGTCTTTTTGGCCTCCTTCACGGTCGTCTTCTCTGGCACCTTGTAAGGCACCGGAACCAACATCTTCGTCAGAAGTGGGATGGCCGGGTCTTCGGGCAGCGGGGCCGGACAATGGATCCGCTCCGCCTTCTTCGTCCAGCCCTGGGAGAGTTGAATGACACGCGTTAAGCGCTTCCTTTGGGTCATGCGGATAGAAAAGTTTGATAAACTCACCAAACTTGCAGGGCAGGACAGTTGGTACCAGCGGTCCTCGGCGGAGTCCGGCCATGATTTGCTGGACTTGAAAAGCACCTTCCAAATGCCCTTGTGCGAGGAGCCGAAGAACCCTCGCAAGGTTTCGTGCCTGGCCGGATCGAATTCCCGTAGATTGCAAGTCCAGTATTGACAAGGCAATATCCGGCGGACTAACATCACCTGGACTACGTTGACAAGTTCAATGTTCTTATCTCCGATACCTTTAATACGTGTCTGGAGCACCGACAGTTCGTCGGACAAGGACCAGACCTGGCCTTTCTTAACCCAGGATGTAAGCCGCAGAGGGGCACCGGATCTAAACTCGGGAGAGGCAGCCCATTCCTTGCTGCACGACTCAATGATGTAAAACCACTGCTGTTGTCACTCCTTGACAGAATCGTTAAAGGTTCCCGTTGGCCATATAACGTTGGGCATCTTGCTCACCATAGCGCCCCCGCACTCAGCGTGCTCGCCGCCCACCACCTTGGGCTTCACATTAAAAACCTTCAGCCATTAACCGAAGTACGGTGAAATACGGAGAAAAGCCTCGCACACAACATTGAACGTCGAGATGTTGAGGAAGGAATTGGGGGACAGATCATGGAAATCGATCCCATAATAATACATGATGCCACGGACAAACGGGTGGAGGGGAAACCCTAGCCCGCAGACAAAGTGAGGGAGGAATACAACCCTCTCGTGGGGTTCCGGAGTGGGGACGATCTGTCCCGCCGTTGGGAAACGGTGGCTGATTTTCTTGGCCAGATACCCGGCCTCCCGAAGCTTTTTGATATCCTTCTCTCGGATGGTACAGGCCATCCATTTGCTTCCTGCTCCGAATCTGGACATCTTTGGAAGACCCTTTGTGGGCAGAGAAGGTGAGCGCTTGGGCACTGGAGCCTGAGCAGAAGGGAATGAATCGGGAAGAAGGCGTGGGTGAAAAGAGTGAATCCTTGTCCCTTTATAAGGGCGGAAGAGGCGATGCACCTCCCCACTCACCTGGTAAAACCTCTTATTCCCCAAGCGTCATAATTGATGGCGCGGTTGGGTTACCCACATCCGTATTGATGAGAATCCCGTGATAGGGGGACATGATCTCTGCTTCGACAAGATGTGTTAAGAAAACCACCTCACGATATGTGCAGTGCTGGTTGAGAAAAATGGTTCGAATAATGACCGGGCCATGACGTGATGTCATGTTTCTAAACGTGTCAGCAGATTAGATTTGTGGAAATATTATTCTCTCTGCAGTGGTATGTGGAACTTGTTTTGCAGAGCCGGACACTATCCTTGTGCTCAAAATTTTCTATGGAGTATTCGGAGGAAGAACCCGCCTTGCAATGCCGAAGACAAATCTGCGCATCGGACTCATCATCATTGAAGCCTGGTTCAGGGGCTACTGAGGGAGTCCTGGATTAGGGGGTCTCCGGACAGCCGGAGTATATCCTTTGGTCGGACTGTTGGACTATGAAGATACAAGATTGAAGACTTCGTCCCGTGTCCGGATGGGACTCTCCTTGGCGTGGAAGGCAAGCTTGGAAATATGGATATGTAGATCTCCTCCTTTGTAACTGACTCTGTGTAACCCTAGCCCCCTCCGGTATCTATATAAACTGGAGGGTTCAGTCTGTAGGACAACAACAATGATACCATAGGCTAGCTTCTAGGGTTTAGCCTCTACGATCTCGTGGTAGATCAACTCTTGTAATACTCATATCATCAAGATCAGTCAAGCAGGACGTAGGGTATTACCTCCATCGAGAGGGCCCGAACCTGGGTAAACATCGTGTCCCCTGCCTCCTGTTACCATCTGCCTTAGACGCACAGTTCGGGATCCCCTACCCGAGATCCGCCGGTTTTGACACTGACACCCACCGGCCTACCGTCATCGGAGTTCACCGTCACCGTCGCACCACCACCAAGATCCACTTTTACAGGAGTTTAATTGAACTGGGAAAACACCTCACCCGCCAACTTTCCCTAAATTGTACAGACATCCAGTAAAACCACCTTTATGGTAAGATTTTTACAAGAATTGTTGGAGATGCTCTTAGTTTTAGCAGGTCCTTATTTTCCTTATGTTCCGATTTCCTAGCGACATTGACCATGTGGTGGTGATGATAGCGCAATGGAATAAGGTTTTTCCGATCTATCCCTTCCTCGATGACGATCCATCTCATACCCGATGTTGGGCATGTGAGAGTACGTGTCATCAGATTTGTTGCTCTCTTTAGATCTTGACGGTTTGTGTATCGATCAAAGGAATCAATTGGCTGGCTCTTGGTGCGGCAACTTCGCCCGGTTCTTTTGATTTATTCTGCGGCATGGCTCAGTTTTCCCAACCAGTCGAACTGGTGGTGAAGGATTGTAGCCCACACTATATGGGTGATGCCCCAACCAATGTTCCTTCAGCAATTACTATATCTCATTTCTAACATGAGTGGCTATTACTGCTGTAGGGTGTGTCGGCGTTCTGGGAACGGGGGTCCCCAGACTTGCCTGCCTGCGGCCTGCGGTGTGGCTCAAAGGGGGCCCAGCACGGCCCAACTTCATCAACACAGACCCAAGACCCTCGCGAGGGGCCAAGCCTCGCGGGGCGGACGACACAAAGCTTCCTCAGGCGCGGCCTCATCAGGCTGGCTCGCGAGTAGGTGGAGAGATCAAGGGGGGTACCTCACGAGGTGCCCGTGACGCAAGCCATGACGACCAAGGGCGCTAGGCGGGTGCCAGCCCGCGCAGTGTCCTCCTTTCCTCTTTGGTGCAAAGGGGGCAAGTGCAGCCGCGGAGTACCAAGGCATCAGGCAAAGGTTGCCATTTCGGTGCAAAAAGACCAAGACCAGAAGGACTGCAAGACGGAGGTCATCGTGGAGCCCAAGACGGCGTCACCACCAGAGCTTTGCGCAGGCGAAGACTACTTTTGTCAGGGTAGCTAGTACTAGCTGTCCCCCTTCAAATTAGCCCGCCATTGTTGGCTCCCTTCCCGCTCGATATTTGGGAAGAGGACCAGGGCCTCTATAAATAGGACCAGCCACCCACAGAGCAAAGGGGAGTTCTGGACAGGAGGTTCTTTAGAGAGGGGTTCGATCAAAGAGAGAGAGAGAGAGAGAAAGGTGACTGAACTCCTCCCAGCAGTTCATCGCCCCAGCCAAGAACAGACCCTCGCGAGGGTATCATTCATCATCATCGGCCCAAGAGGCAATCCACCACACCACACACTGGAGTAGGGTATTACACCGCAACGGTGGCCTGAACCAGTATAAACCTCGTGTCTCTTGTGTTGTTCTTTCCATAGTTAGATCTTAGCGAGGCGGAGGGGTGCAGGTAGGTAGGAAGCGGGATCTACGCGCGCACCCCAGTGTTCGAACCTCAAGGGTCTGCCGGAACCCGAAATCCGACATTTGGCGCGCCAGGTAGGGGTGCGCCGGGATTCGTCTTCCACCACCCCGTTCTCCTCCGACCATCACGCCCATGTCTGACGCTCGTCGGGCCCGCGCCGAGCGCTGGGCCGCTCTCGCTTCCCGCGTCGCCCAGACGGCCCCTGTCGGCGGGCGTCCACGCCGTTCCCCGTCACCTAGCATCAACGCCGCCACCGGCCCGGCGGGGGACGAGCAGCAAGCATTGTCTCAGCATCCGTCCGTGCGGCAAGACAACCGCACCGCAACTCCCTCGCTCACCCAGCTGGTTCTTTGTCTCGCGCGCTCCGCGCGCCCGTGGAGGCTCGGGCTACACTTATCGCGGCAAACGAGCTCTTGCGCTACCGTCCCGTCCACGATGTCTACGAAGAATGGCTCGACCGCATCGCCGAGCTCGTCCATGCCGCAGGGGGCACTCCTGCGCCGTCCGTTCCGCTGCACCGCACCCCACCCCGCGCGGGCGATGAAGCTCCGGCGGCGCCCCGGCCGCCTCCTCCTCAGGAAGGTGCCATGGCTCCAAGGCGCATGGCCCCTGGGCGGAACCCGCTCCGTCAGGTGCCAGCGCGGCAAGAGCAGAGCTGTCAAGAAGTCCCTCGCCCGCAAGAAGCTGCCCGGGCGCTCCCTGCTCCAGCACGTCGCGACCATGCTCCTGCTCCCACGCATCAAGACCCCGCGCTGCTCCCAGCTGCAGCGTGTGGGGACATGCAAGACCAAGCTCCTCGTCACCCAAGGCCAACCATGGCCACAGCAGGCTGCCGCGCCTTCACCGCCGAGCTACGCAGCGTCGCGTGGCCCGGCAAGTTCAAGCTAGACCTGCCTCCTTGCTACGACGACACGGCTGACCCTGTGGAGTTCCTCCAGCTCTACGAGCTGGGCATCGAAGCTGCCAATGGAGATGAGAAGGTCATGGCGAACTGGTTCCCCATGGCGCTCAAGGATGGGGCCCGCACCTGGCTCCTGAACCTGGCTCCAGGCACAATCTCCTCCTGGGACGAGATGCGCACCCACTTCATCGCCAACTTCCAAGGCACTCGTGACCGGCCACCCGCCGTGAGCGACATGCGCCGCATCAAGCAATAGCCCGGGGAGACCTACAGAAGTACATCCAGCGCTTCAATAACGCATGCCTCAAGATCCCCAAGGTGACTGAGGAGGCCATCATCTCAGCCTTCTCCGACGGCGTGCGCGACATCAAGATGAAGGAGGAGCTGGCGATGCATGAAGACCTGTGCACTTCCTTGGAGCTGTTCAACCTGGCAACCAAGTGTGCCAGGGCCGAGGATGCCCAAGCCAAGGATGTGAAGCGCAAGGGGGCTGCCGTGCTCGGGGCAGAACCAGACACCAAGCGGGGCAGAGATCAGCCCGAACCTTCCAAGGGCAGCCGGTACTACGTGTACCACGACCTCCACACCCACAACACCAACGAATGCCAAGAGCTCCGAGCCGTGGGAGAAGGATGGATCGGCCGTCGCCCTGACCGTGGTGACCGGGGCTACGGTAGAGGAGGAGGAAGGAACGCAGGACGCTCGGAAGACCGTGGCCCGCGCCAAGGGTGGCGCGAACAACCTCGCGAGGATCGCTGGCAAGACCCGCCTCGCGAGGGAGACTAGAGGGATCAGCCTCGCAAGGATCGCCCGCAAGGCAACGCAGGCCTCCCACCACTGCCGCTGCAGCCAAGGAGAAACGAGGACCACCACCAGGACGAGGGGGTTGGGGGCTTCCAGGAGCCGCACGCGATCGCCTACATCCTGGGCGGGGCACAAGCCCCAGCCTCTCAGCGCATCTTCAAGCAGTTCGCCCGCGAAGTGAACGCAGTCCTCCCCAGGCTCGAAGCCACGCGCCCTCTCAGGTGGTCAGCGTGCGCCATCACGTTCATCTCAGCAGATCAGCTCAAGTGTGCGGCTACAGCCGAAGTCCTCCCGATGCTTTGTTCCCCAATCGTCAGCAACATGGTGGTCACCAAGACCCTCATCGATGGCGGGGCAGGGCTCAACGTCCTGTCCGTGGAAACATTCAACAATCTCCAAGTGCCCTACAGCCAGCTTCAGCCAACCAAGCCTTTCTCCGGTATCACCGATGACTCCACGGTCCCGATTGGGCAGGTCCGCCTCCCTGTCACCTTCGGGGCACGCGACAACTACCGCACCGAGCTCATCGACTTCGACGTCGCTCACATTCGCCTGCCGTACAATGCCATCCTTGGGTACCCAGCGCTGGCCAAGTTCATGGCCGTAACTCACCACGGCTACAACGTCCTCAAGATGCTAGGAAGCGACGGAGTCATCACGGTGCCCTGTGTAGAGAAGGACGCGGTGTGTTCCCTGGAACGAGCCTTTCAGGCCGCGTCACTGGAAGACACGGATCGCAGAAGCAGGAGGCCTCCCGAGACCCCCCCTAAGAAGAAGAAGACATCGTCTAGCCCGACCACTCAGGAGGCAGCCCTCCCACGTACCAGTGGAAGCACCATGCTCCGTGCTGGCTGACGACACTGCCGAGGAGCGGCTATGCCCGTACACATACGGAAGCGCTATGATCCGCGATGGTGATAAACAACTGAGGGTGGCCCCCGGGCCGCATCAACCTCAGGGAGCCCAGAGCTCAGTGTCTAGCCTCATCGTAACGCCTCCCCTCGGGAGTGCCGCGCGAGGGGGCTGGGCATGGGGGCTGCGCCTGGGTCACACCCAGACGCATGCCGCCCAGCCAGGTCCCCCCGGGCCTGGTTCGTCGCGCGTCTCTCCCCGAGCGGAGCCAAGGTACGAAGGCCGTTTGAGCGTCAAGGGGGACTCCTGAGCATCGCGACTCAGGAGCCTAACTGGTCACGTAGCCCCTCACTCTGTGGCCCCGTCCTGGTTTCCGGTCGGGACCAACGCTGGGTGAGGCATGCGCGCGGCCGGGCTCTGCAGACGTAGAATGGTAGATCCACCCGCATCACACCTCCCTACTTGCTGTTCGTGCGCCAAGGGGGACTCCTGAGCATCGTGACTCAGGAGCCTAACTTGTCACGTGGCCCCTCACTCCTTGGCCCCGTCCTGGTTTCCGGTCGGGACCAACGCTGGGTGAGGCATGCGCGGGGCCGGGCTCTGCCGGTGTAGAACATAAGCAAGTAGGAAGGAAAAGCACCAATTTCAAGGAAATCAAATGCAAATATTACAGTCCACACTGTTATCTCAATGCCAAACGCAAGTTTAAACGCCTCCCCGAGGCATGATACATGTGCAGGAATTAAAAGCAGGACAGGAGCCACGACGGAGTCACTTGTCGGCGGTGGAGCAGCGCGGAGTGGGTTCGCCTCATGGAGCAGCGTAGTCGGCAGCGCCTTGCTTCGACTTGGTGCTGAAGGCCCAGAACTTCCCCAGCAGAGCCTCCGCTTGACCCTTCACGGTCTCGGCAGCAGCAGCGGCACGCTCGCCGCTTACTGGCTCCAGCAGGCTGTCGAGGTCGACGCCGGGATCGCGAAGGTAGATGTGGGTGAGGACCCGCGTCAGTGCTGCAGAAGACAGGACACGCGCCTCGGCCTCAACCGTGGGGCCAAGGCCAAGGGCGACATCTTCAAGAGCGCGAACCAGGAAGGGAAGCAGCTTGGCGGGGCCATCCTCGGCGCCAGCCAGCGGGCTCTCTAGGCCGCTGTCGTAAAGCGTCCTCAGCGAGGAGCGAGCCTTCGCCTCCATCTCCGTGAAGGCCACATGGTCCTCGGCAAGAACCAGGGCCTTGCCGTCCAGCTCGGCCTTCCTTGCCCCCAACTCCCGCTCCAGCGCGCCTAGGCGGTCGTGGCATTTCCTGAGTGCGACCTCCCTCTCCTTGACGGCCACCTCACGAGCCTTCACGCCATCTTCCTGCTCTTGGCGAAGACGGACCTCTTTCGCGAGCTGGTCCCGCAGGCCTTGCAGCTCGTCCTCCAGCGCCTTGCAACGTCCACAGACGTCGACCACCTCCCCTAGGGCTGCGTCACGAGCAGCCTTTGCCTCAAGGACGACCTGCTTCTCCTCGTCGCAAGCCGTCGAGGCCTGGACCAGCGCCGCCCGAATCGAAGCGTCGGAGCGAACCCATCCTGAAGCCAGCTCCAAGCGCCCGGCCACCAAGCGGGGGTCGGCGCCAAGAAGATCCTACCGCAGTCGGTCCAGCTCAGCAACAGCACGATCCAGGACGACAGAAGGAGTCGGAGAGACAGCAGCCGGTGGAGTAGGAGGAGAAGGGGCAGCGCGGCCACAACATCCTGAGGCGGGGTCTGCCGTGCCCCAACGACTGTTGTGGCGGCGGCAGGCAAGGACACCTCGGGAGTCACTTGGGCCGTGGGGGCTGAGCCCGCCCCAGCCGGCTCAGCCAGGCCTCGCGAGGACGACCGGGCAGGAGAAGCCTGTACGCCGTGGTCACCCTCCTTCGCGGGCAGAGGCGCTGCCACGGATGGAACCTCAGGATCTCCCTTCGACTTCTTTGCTACGGGCGCCAGCCTATCCAAGAGATGCAGACGTCAAGCCTCAAAAGCAGAGCAAGAAATGAAGACAAGAATCAAATGCTTACGGGTCGTTACCAGTGAGCTCAAGCGGCCTTCGGCCAAATTTGAAGCCTGAAAGCCGACTGGAAGGGTCAACCTTGGGAAGCTTGGAGGCGGAAGGTGCGTCTGCGGTCCGCCTCGGGGCCAGGGAAGACCCACGGGAGATCAGCCCGGTCCTATCCTTCTTCGGGATCGGGGGCAAGCTCCCGCCGTCCTACTCGTCGTCATCCTCGTTGTCATCCTCGTCGTCATCCTCGTCGTCATCACTCGGAGAGAGGCGGAGAATGCGGGACCTGCACCGGGGGAGGGGAGCCCTCGACTCTCCGTCAGTCGCCCCGGAGTCAGGCCCTTTTTCCCGCTCCCTTCCTTCCTCCTCTTCGCTAGAGTCGTCGGAGGGCACGTCCACCGGTTCCTCGGGAGCTTCCATGGGCACGGGCCCCTCCCCGTTGAAGAAGGGCATGGACTCCACTACCTGCTCCCAATCGTCGCGGAGGAACAAGGGCGCAGGAGCGCCCACCAACCTCGCCACATCGCCCCCGACCAGATATTGGAGGACCGCGGCCAGATCTCCGTCGGCTAAGGCCGCGGGGCTAGGACGGGGCCTCCACATCGGAAGTGAGTACTGCCGAAGCGGAGCCAGCTGGTGCTCTAGGAATTCCCTCAGCAGTGATGCGCCAGTCAGCTTCGCCGCCGCCATGTTGGCCGGCCTCAGATCCGCGGCCATCATCTCCAACACCAGCTTTGCGCGGGGGTCCGCGAGCTCTGCTCGACCCCAATCGCTGGAGCTTGTGGGCTGTTCCGTGGGCAAGATCATCCGAGGATGGACGCGCCCAGCATCCACCAAGACCCACTTGCTCCTGAAGCCCTCAATCCTTTTCCCGAGGTTCGAAATGGCAATGGCGCCACCGTACGCGACGAAGCTCACGCATGCGGAAGCAGGACCACGAGAGGTCAGGAGGTAGAAGTAGTGGCACAACAAGGCCACTGAAGGCTGCACCCCTACGTGTGCCTCGCAGTAATAAGCAAAGATTGCCAGGAGAAGGACGGAGTTGGGGTGGAGATGCAGAGCCTGTAGCTTATAATGGCGGAGGACAGAGAAGAAGAACTCGGAGAAGGGAGGCACCAGGCCAGCAGCAATGGCACTTACGAAGAACAGATAGAAGGTGCTCCCTTGACCCTCAGGGGTGGCGGAGCCGGCTTTGAACACCTTCGCCCCGTTGATGCACCGCGCTGTCGCCATCCGGCGCAACCGGGCAAGGCTCGCCTCCAACACGTTCGGCGGGTCGAGGGCAGACGAGTACCAAGCTATGGCCGGGGGTTGACGAGGCGCCATGCCTTCCTAGGTCACACGGTCGGAGTAGATCTAGAAATTTTGGAGGAAGGAAGGAGAGGCGCAAGAAAGAGGATCTGAGCAGCAACCGGGGAAAGCAGGAAGCAAAGCCTAGGTGGATGCCGCTCCTTTATCAACTCGCGCGGTTGCTGAGGCGCCCACGTCCAATCAACTGCCACGCGGCGCCCAAGGCCGCAGGCTGTTAGGTCCCACGGCGCTTCGCTCTTGCCCTTCCGCCTCCCTCCACGGCCAAGTCCGGGCGCGCCTTGGGCCTGGGGGCTACTGTCGGCGTTCTGGGAACGGGGGTCCCCAGACTTGCCTGCCTGCGGCCTGCGGTGTGGCTCAAAGGGGGCCCAACACGGCCCATCTTCATCAACACAGACCGAAGACCCTCGCGAGGGGCCAAGCCTCACGGGGCGGATGACACGGAGCTTCCTCAGGCGCGGCCTCATCAGGCTGGCTCGCGAGGAGGCGGAGAGATCAAGGCAGGGTACCTCACGAGGTGCCCGTGATGCAAGCCATGATGACCAAGGGCGCCAGGCGGGTGCTAGCCCACGCAGTGTCCTCCTTTCCTCTTTGGTGCAAAGGGGCAAGCGCAGCCGCGGAGTACCGAGGCATCAGGCAAAGGTTGCCATTTCGGTCCAAAAAGACCAAGACCAGAAGGACTGCAAGACGGAGGTCATCGTGGAGCCCAAGACGGCGTCACCACCAGAGCTTTGTGCAGGCGAAGACTACTTTTGTCAGGGTAGTTAGTACTAGCAGTCCCCCTTCAAATTAGCCCGCCATTGTTGGCTCCCTTCCCGCTCGATATTTGGGAAGAGGACCAGGGCCTCTATAAATAGGACCGGCCACCCACAGAGCAAAGGGGGGTTCTGGACAGGAGGTTCTTTAGAGAGGGGTTCGCTCAGAGAGAGAGAGAGAGAGAGAGAGAGAGAAAGGTGACTGAACTCCTCCCAGCAGTTCATCGCCCCAGCCAAGAACAGACCCTCGCGAGGCTGTTCTTCCTTGTATCATTCATCATCATTGGCCCAAGAGGCAATCCACCACACCACACACTGGAGTAGGGTATTACACCGCAACGGTGGCCCGAACCAGTATAAACCTCGTGTCTCTTGTGTTGTTCTTTCCATAGTTAGATCTTAGCGAGGCGGAGGGGTGCAGGTAGGTAGGAAGCGGGATCTCTGCGCGCACCCCAGTGTTCGAACCTCAAGGGTCTGCCGGAACCCGAAATCCGACAGGGTGGAACCCCAGGGGCCGATCTTTCACGATTTGGAGGGGGATTCCTGAAGAACACAACGAACACATGAAGAACACAAGGGGGAACACAAGAGGAAACACTCAAATTGACTTGATCCAATCACATATATGCTAGATCCATGAACACAAAGAGATCACAAGATCCAAAGACAACAAAGGAAAGATACAAGTAGCTAGTTCTTCTCTAAGAGGAGGTCTTGAATCCACTAGGGGATCTTCCCACAAGGGGGTTCTTGAATCCACTTGGGGGTTCTTCTCCTAGGACTCTAGGAGGCCTCGGTCTTCAAAGGGAGTAGTATCAAGTGGATGAGCAATGCTCTATCTCTAGTATGAGCTAAACCAATGCTAACCCTAGAAAAGTGGAGGTGGAGTCGTATATATAGGCTAGGGGACGGAAGTGTACATGGGCTTCGACCCAAAACGCACACACATGTGGTGGTTTGGATGATCCGGATGGTGGACCGGATGATCCAGGCGGCCGTCCGGATCATCCGGGTGTGTCGCAGCCGTCGTAGGGTGTTGGGGATATACCCCGCGGTATGATCCGACCGAAGTTATAACCCGGCTGGAACTTAGTAAACCGGTGGGTGTTAAAGCAGGTGGTAAACCGGTAGGTGTTAAGGCAGGTGGTAAACCGATTGGCGTTAAGTCAGACGGTAAACCGGCAGGTTGTTAAATTGGCTGACAGTTAAGACAGACAGGTAAATCAGACAGTTAACTCAGACGGTAAACCGGCTAACGGTTAAGACAGGAGTGAAGTCAGATGATAACTCAGCAGACATTCTTAAGCTAGCAGACCATCTTAAACCGGCACCAGTTAACCCCCGGCAGACTATCTTAAACCGGCACCAGTTAACTCCCGGCAGACTATCTTAAACCGGCACCAGTTAACTCCCGATAGGCAGTGGTAACTGGGTTGCCAGGAGTTATGAAGCCCGAGACATTATGAAGCCCAAGATGTTAAGAAGCCCAAGAAGAGAAGTCATAATAGTTAAGTCTTAAGTCCGAGTTGGACTCTACATGTAACCCGTCCCTTCAACATATATAAGGAGGGGTAGGGCTCCCCAAATGGGGGGAAGGAGGGAGAAAACAATCGTAAAGGGTTAGGGTTAACTGGGAGAGCCGGTTTACGGTGACTTCCTCATTATCATAATGAGAGATAGCCTCAAACATCACGTAGGGTTGTTACCGGATGATGTTTCCCGGGGCCCGAAGCTGTCTAAACCTTTGTCTTGCGTTGCGTCTCTCGATTCCACTCAACCCCTCTCAAGCTACCACATAGATGCGTTGGCCTCACAACTAAGTCCTCACACTAGGACATCTGCCATGACAATTCCATGACAGTTGGAGCCCACCGTGGGGCCTACGCAGGGTGGTGTTGAGTTCTTGGAGGGATCTTTCCTAGGGATCGAAGAGCTCGCAATTTTCCGGATGGAAAAGAGCCGGTTTGAAAGGCTGTTTGCGTCGCCGTCACATCGTCTCAATCCGCCAAGTCCCAGCTGCATGAGGTGATTTGTCTGATACGTTACTACTCCGAGGCCAACTGGAGTTCAAGTGATCCGTCCGACTACAAATTCCGTTGAGTTGCCACAGTCGGTTTATCACCCGTCCCTGCTGTTCCGCCGCATTGCAACTACCGTTGTTTTGTACATATCATCCATAGTGGCTGCCACTCACGTGGGAATCAAGTCCCGAGGCAAACATCAATCTGCCGCTTTGTGCGTGAAGACCAAAATCAAGTCATCAACTGCTGCACCATTATCCACTATGACATGTGGAGGCACTAGTACAGAGTATTAGTCCGGTCTTTGTTTTTTCCATCAGATGTCGCGTTCACCAAGGCATATTACTGCTGGCAAAGGTTGCTATACATAAGAAGAATAAACGGATCTAAACTGGATTGCTCAAGCGTATTAAAAAATAAAAAGAGTACCAACGACCCGGACGTGGATAAGGCCACAACCGCGCCAGATCCGCCTCTGCCTCAGGCCGCCGCGCCTCGCCCTGCATCCGCCTCCGTCCCGAGCCACAACCACAAGTCGCCACCTCAGCTGCTGTTGAGCCACCCACATCGGCGGGGTACACCTTGCTGCCGGTTTGTTATCATTCAAAGTGAGCCGGATATGACCCAGACATGGACGTGGACTCAGCCTCCATCGCCATCAGCCGCCGCCGCTTCTGCTGTCACCAACCTCTGCCGCCGCGGGCTCGCCTCACCACTCTGCCGCGTGATCACAAACGGCCGCCTCCGAACTGCCGGCTCTACCAAGCCGCCTGCGGCCTCGTCTCTCTGCAGAGAGCCGCCTGTCGCCACCGAGCATGCCTCTGCTTGCCTCCATGGCCGCGACCCCAAGTTGCCATCACCAGTGAGTCCGTTGAGCTCACCTCTGTTGGGTTCCGTTGAACCGCCGCTTTGCACCTTATAAAGCTGTCGTCGTGGACTTATTTTCGCCGAAGTCGACGGCTCCCTTGCGCCTTCACCGACCTGCATCAACTACCGTCCGAGCCGCCCTCTGCCTCAACTCTGTGGCAACGACGTGCTTGCCTCAAGCCTGCCATCCTCGACTCTGCTCCTGCGGCGCATTCGCCTTGAGCACCTGCTGCCGCCGCCGCTAAGAGGCACACCCGGGTCTTCAAGTCGCCAGGATCCGGGCTGCCCATCGAGCCGATAGCTTGCCTCTGCCGTACCCACGGCCTTCCTTCGCCTCGGCATTCTTGATGAACCAGCCCGCTTCACTCTACCTCGGGCTGGCCATGCTGAGCCGCCGTTTCGGGTCGCCGGGGTTGAAGCCGCTTCAAAGCGCTGCTTCCTTGAGTCACTAGAGCTATGTGGCCCGCCTCGTATTTGCTGTTGAGGTTGCGGCTGCGCCTTGAGCCGTCTACGCGCGCCCCGCCGCTTTAAGTTGCCTACGGGTTGAGCCGCCGCTTTACGCCTGTCCGCACTGCCGCAGGTTTGCTTCGCCTCCACTATAGGCCGCCGTTGCCTCAAACATAGCAGCATCAAACCGCCGTCCACTTCCAGGCCGCCGTGGCCTAGTGCCACCCCTGCTTTTAAACCGCCGGCGCCGTGAGTCGCCGTCGCCGTTTGCCAACTCGCCACCCTTTGTTGCTTCTGGACCATCACCGCTTTGTCAGCTACTGAGTACCTTGGGCTGGCTTGCCGCCCTGCTTTGCTTCACTTCAGACTGCGTAATTACTTACAAACCTGCCGGTGCCTCAGCTCGCCTCTGCTACTTCCGCTGGAAGCTACCCCCGCAGCCATTGAGTCAAGTTGGACCGGCCGCTTCTACTTCTAAACCGCCCGATGCCGTGAACCGCCAAGATGCTGCTGACAACCCGACACTTGACTCGCTGCGTCACGCTCGACCCACCTCACCTGAAAGGATGACATCCAGACACATGTGGGTTGCAACAATTTTTTGGTTTCAATTACTGCAGCATCGATGGTTTCACGGTATGCAAGGCCCGGAGGGTAATCCTGGGGAATGCATGCATGCATGACGGTTCAAAAACCAATATGCTTACAATAATGGAACAAGGGTCCCAACAAGCAAGTACCACTATTAAATTCATAGCAGATCAAAGTCAAAAGTCAGTTGAAGCAAAAATAAATCTGACAATCTTCTAGGAATTGTTCTTACTATAGAAGTACTCACTGCTGTGTATGCTTGTCTGCCATTACATACTACTCCTACTTCACCGTGGGCGGTCTATCGAGATACAGCTGCTGGATTACATCTCAAAAGACCAAAAGCATAATACTGCTGATTTATCATTACGTCAAAAAAAAAATCATGGAAGCAGTATAATTTAGATCAATTGAAAACCGACAACAGACATGACTGGCGCGACATCCCAAGAAAAGATCGGGTGCTATCTGCCTTATTTATTTTCTCAATATACTTTAAGTTCCTCCGAGGACAATTGTCCTCCTTTTAATATTTTTTGTTCCATGATCATGGCAGAGACGACAAGATCATCTGTCATCCAAATACATCAGGACAATTATTCACCACCGAAGTGGAGTTATATCATGGATATGGAGTGCATAGCATCATCATTTTTCACTAATATTTATCCGTGCCGCCGTGCTCAACAGAAGTGCTTACGCTGCCACCCTTGCGGCCCGGTCTACATCAACACACCAGGCCGCACCTGTTTGCATGGGCTATTTATTAAGTTTGAGCAAGTCACAGCTTGGGTAGCCCGGTTTCTCTTCCAATACATTAGAGGCAGATTATCATTCAGCCGACGTTTGCACTGGATGGATCAATGGACATGCGCACAAATCGCTGCCACTATAGTTTGGTCAACTTCAAACAGCCAGTTGGAAGGAACCATTGGCCGAGTTGCTGACACGGCTCATACGGGATCATTTATAACCCGCCGCGGTCACCTTAACCTTCTGTGGATTTACATCTCGTTATTAACACCGATGATATATACCTTCTGCTATGGTCAAGTACGGAGAATCTCAAGATAACTCCTTGAGTCATCCTAAAACTTGGGGGCTACGATGATAAGACGTAGCAAGTCTTGCCAATTTCAGCAAATTCAAGTGCCCTGGGATGTTGAAGGGAAACACGGTCCCGAAGGCTACTATTATGTTGATGAAAATTTAAAGGCTGTCAGAAATATTCCGGCTCACAATGATGCTTCCGATTTATAGTCTAGTTTAAGGGAAATCCCGTTTCCCACACAGCGCCGAAGCCCTTAGTATCTGGTTCAAATCCGGTTTAAAAATGTCCAGTTCAACAAAGAATTAACTTCTCGCAAGTTCGAGCTTAAAGGCCATCAGAAAATTTCCGACTGAAAATGAAGATTCCGGTATAAAATCCGGTTCAAGGGAAAGCTATCTCCCACAAAGCTTTGAAGCTCTCAGTATCCGATTTAAGAATTTCCGGTTCAAAAAGAATAATCTCTCGCAAGTTCGAGTTTTCAGGAAAAATTAAAGGGACCAAAGAGAGTCTGTTGGAAAAGTACAACTCAAACATAGGTACCCCTTGAGCACAGCTCACAATATCATTTGGGGGCTTCCTGTTCAAACATAGGTGTATTCACCAAAGAGAACATAGTGTTACTACCCTCTTGATCCGGCTATCAAGCCAATATTATCATAAGAGCACAACTCTGGTTACTTCGGTAATCCGACTATCAAGCCAATATTATCTTAAGGGGCCAAAGAGAGTCTGCTGCACAACACAGCTCAAACATGGGTATCCCATGAGCACAGCTCACAATATCACTTGGGGGCTATGTTCGAACCATAGTCACACCTCTTGATAGGCTTAAAGCCACCAGGGAAATCACGTGGGGGCTCTGGTCGTATCCGAACCATAGATTATACCCTCTTGATCAGCATAAGGGCACCAGGGAAATCACTTGGGGGCCTGGTCGTATCCGAACCATAGCTACACCTCTTGATAGGCATAAGGCCACCAGGGAAATCACTTGGGGTTATGGGTTCGAACCATAGTTGCACCTCTTGATAGGCATAAGGGCACTAGGGAAATACCTTGGGGGCTTGGCCGTATTCGAACCATAGCTAGACCTTTTGATCGGTGCAATGCCACAATTATGACTACTTGGGGGCTCTGGTCGTATTCGAACCATAGTTTAAACCCTCTTGATCATACACATACATCATCATATATTGCATCATACATTGCATCATCATTACATCATCATAACATGTATCATATGAGCACGGATATACCGGTTTATCTGGTAGGAATCGGTTGTCAAAACAAGGTTATATTATTCAAAATCTTTAATAGCCAACACGGCTGGATGTTATTATGGTTATCAATAACCAGTATTATGATGAAGGTTTTCAAAGTCGCTTTAGCGCAATGGCTATTATATTATCAATGGATATGATTTATTCTACAATTGAAGGAATAGTCCCGAGTCGTTGCAGGCTTACGACCCGGCAGTTGGGGGCTACATTATTCAAGTTAGGATTACATCAAATACACAAGTCTCATGTCGTTGCAAGCATGCACCATGACACTTGGGGGCTAATGCAAAGTCATTGTTTGCTCACTTATTGAAGACCCGACTCATCACATCGTAATGAGCCGGCCCTTGGGGGCTACCAATTGCTCCTGTCAACAATTCAAGGTACACAAAATTTTCATCTGTTATTGAAGGATCCGTTGTTCAGTTGGTAAAGCACAAAACTCTCAACCTTGTGGGCGTGGGTTCAAGCTCCATGATGGGGGTTACATCGTATAATGTTATTCTTAATGAAGTATATATAAAGTCCCAGCTCAATATTATCTTACTAAGCCGGCCCTTGGGGGCTACACGTTGCTGTTCAAGTCTACATGATCATATCTATAAAGTCTCTGCTCATTATTGCATAATGACCCGACCCTTGGGGGCTACACTGGTTGAAGTTTTTATAAGCATAAGGCAATTTCAAGTCCCAGGTTGCTACAAGCATGACAACCCGACACTTGGGGGCTACATATGTGGAATACTCAGTTCTGACTGGTGATTGAGATGAACAACCTGGATTTCTTCAAGCTTGTGACATTCATATTGAAGCAAGTCTTAAGCTGTTGCTATACTACCTTCTTAAGACTTGGGGGCTAAAAGTGATAGGCATATAAGAGGTACATTTTCAAAAGCTAATATTTTTATTAAGCATTGGGAGCTGAAGTCAAAGGAGTTATTCTTCACAATATTTCTCTATGACAAACCAATGTCAGCAAATTGATTATGAAGCTGGCCCATTGACTCGGATTTTATAGAAGAAGGAAGTGACAAGGACTTAAGGATGATTAGGATCAGTTTAACATGGATAAATCCAAATTAAACTGGGGGCTAATGTCGGGGATATACCCCGCGGTATGATCCGGCCGGAGTTATAACCCGGCTGGAACTTAGTAAACCGGTGGGTATTAAAGCAGGTGGTAAACCGGCAGGTGTTAACGCAGGTGGTAAACCGATTGGCGTTAAGTCAGACGGTAAACCGGTAGGTTGTTAAACCGGCTGACAGTTAAGACAGACAGGTAAAACAGACAATTAACTCAGACAGTAAACCGGCAGGTTGTTAAACCGACTGACCGTTAAGACATGAGTAAAGTCAGATGATAACTCAACAGACATTCTTAAGCCGGCAGACCATCTTAAACCGGCACCAGTTAACTCCCGTCAGACTATCTTAAATTGGCACCAGTTAACTCCCGACAGACTATCTTAAACCGGCACCAGTTAACTCCCGGCAGGCAGTGGTAACTGGGTTGCCAGGAGTTATGAAGCCTGAGACGTTATGAAGCCCAAGATGTTAAGAAGCCCAAGAAGAGAAGTCATAATAGTTATGTCTTAAGTCCGAGTTGGACTCTACATGTAACCCGCCCCTTCAACATATATAAGGAGGGGTAGGGCTCCCCAAAGGGAGGGAAGGGGGGAGAAAACAATGTAAAGGGTTAGGGTTAACTAGGAGAGCCGGTTTACAGCGACTTCCTCATGATCATAATGAGAGATAGCCTCAAACAGCATGTAGGGTTGTTACCGGATGATGTTTCCCGGGGCCCGAAGCTGTCTAAACCTTTGTCTTGCATTGCGTATCTCGATTCCACTCAACCCCTCTCAAGCTACCACATAGATGCGTTGGCCTCACGACTAAGTCCTCACACTAGGACATCTGCCGTGACAATTCCATGTCATAGGGGGTCCGTATGACCAGGAGATGGTCCAGACGTCCGGGTGGATCCGGATGTCTGGGAGTCGGTCCGGATCGTCCTGCTTCGCGGGGAGACTAGCTGGTCTCGGGTGCGACTTATCCGGATCGTCCGGGCCAGGGTCCGGATCACCCGGGCTGGGACCGGATCATCCGGACGACGGTTCGGATCGTCCGGGGAAGTGCAGACTTGGCCCTTTTCTTCTCCATCTTCACGTTCCTCTTCTCCCTTCGATTCCTCTTGCACTTTGGCTTCTCCATGGCTAACTCCTTGGTACCTGAGTATACAAAGTATCTCCATTTGAGGTAGCAGCCATGTCTCATGTGTTTCAAGGAGGAATTGCGAGAGGAGAGATGTCACCTTGGTTTTGAGAGCTCTTGCACGTGCTCGTGTCATGGGTCCACTTGGCACTTGGTGAGACAATGGTAGGTCCATGGGGATGACCTTGGAATGCTCCGCATCATCTCCCCCTTGGGAAAGATCCGACCTCGGATCGAAAACCTCATCACCATGGTAGGGAGAGAGATCCTTGACGTTGGAGATATCACTCATGTTGTACTTGTCGCGTGGGATGTCGATCTTGTAGGCATTGTTGTTGTAACGTTTGAGCACCTTGAAGGGTCCATCTGCTCGAGGTAGAAGCTTGGACTTGCGTTCGTTGGGGAAGCGGTCCTTGCGAAGGTGTAGCCACATTAGATCTCCAATGTGGAATACCATGGGTTGCTTTGTTGATGTTGAGCCTGGTCACGAGGAGTTGTACTTGGCGCTCGATGGTGGGCCTTGTATCTTCATGCACCTTCTTGAGATAGGGCGCTCTAGTGCTCGCGTCCATGTTGATGCGCTCTTGTAGTGGCAGTAGTAGTATGTCCAATGGGGACAATGGATTGAAGCCATAGACGACCTCGAAGGGGACTTGCCAGTAGTCGAATGTCTTGTGCGGTTGTAGGCGTACTGAACGATGGGTAGACACTCCCCCACTCCTTGATGTTCTTCTTGATCAACATGCGTAGGAGAGTAGACAGCGTCTGATTCGTGCCCTCCATTTGGCCGTCGGTTTGTGGATGGTATGCCGAAGGGAATAGGAGCTTGATTTCGAGCTTGGCACATAGCGTCTTCCAAAAGTAGCTTAGGAACTTGATGTCGCGTTCCGACACGATAGTATTGGGCACTCCATGTAGACGCAAGATTTCCCTACAAAAGAGATTGGCAACATGTGAAGCATCGTCTATCTTGTTGCATGGAATAAAATGTGCCATCTTAGAGAAACGGTCCACAACAACAAACACGAAATCTTTGCCATTTTGAGTTCTAGGCAAACCAAGCACAAAGTCCATACTAATATCTTCCCATGGGTGATACGGAATAGGAAGTGGCATATAGAGACCATGGGATTGAGCTTTAGACTTAGCTTTGCGACATGTAAAGCATCGGTTGGTGAAGCATGAGACGCCGCAAAACATCTTGGGCCAAAATGGAGGAAATATGCCCTAGAGGCAATAATAAAGTTATTATTTATTTCCTCATATCATGATAAATGTTTATTATTCATGCTAGAATTGTATTAACCGGAAACTTAGTACATGTGTGAATAGATAGACAAACAGAGTGTCACTAGTATGCCTCTACTTGACTAGCTCATTAATCAAAGTTGATTAAGTTTCCTAACCATAGATATGAGTTGTCATTTGATTAATGGGATCACATCATTAGGAGAATGATGTGATTGACTTGACCCATTCCGTTAGCTTAGCATGATGATCGTTTACTTTGTTGCTACTGCTTTCTTCATGACTTATACATGTTCCTCTGACTATGAGATTATGCAACTCCCGAATACCGGAGGAACACTTTGTGTGCTACCAAACGTCACAACGTAACTGGGTGATTATAAAGGTGCTCTAAAGGTGTCTCCGATGATACTTGTTGAGTTGGCATAGATTGATATTAGGATTTGTCACTCCGATTGTCGGAGAGGTATCTCTGGGCCCTCTCGGTAATGCACATCACTATAAGCCTTGCAAGCAATGTGACTAATGAGTTAGTTGCGGGATGATGCATTACGGAACGAGTAAAGAGACTTGCCGATAATGAGATTGAACTAGGTATTGAGATACCGACCATCGAATCTCGGGCAAGTAACATACCAACGACAAAGGGAACAACGTATGTTGTTATGCGGTTTGACCGATAAAGATCTTCATAGAATATTGTAGGAGCCAATATGAACATCGAGGTTCCGCTGTTGGTTATTGACCGGAGACGTGTCTCGGTCATGTCTACATAGTTCTCGAACCCATAGGGTCCGCACGCTTAACGTTCGGGGACGATTGGTATTATGAGTTTATGTGATTTGATGTACCGAAGGTAGTTCAGAGTCCCGGATGAGATTGGGGACATGAGGAGTCCCGAAATAGTCGAGACATAAAGATCGATATATTGGACGACTATATTCGGACATCGGAAAGGTTCCGAGTGATTTGGGTATTTTTCGGAGTACCGGAGAGTTACGGGAATACGAGGAAGAAGTATTGGGCCTCATGGGTCAAGTGGTGGAATAAAGGAGGCAGGGCGCCCCCAGCCCAAACTGAATTGGACTAGGGGGTCGGCCCCCCTTTCCTCCTTTTCTCCCTCTCCTTCCTTCTCCCCTTCCCCCTTCCTTTCCTCCTCCTAGTAGGAGTAGGAAAGGGGAGTCCTACTCCTACTAGGAGGAGGACTCCTCCTCCTGGCGCGCCCTAGGAGGGCCGGCCAGCCTCCCCCCTACTCCTTTATATACGGGGGCGGGGGGCACCTCTAGACACACAAGTTGATCATTGATCCCTTAGCCGTGTGCGGTGCCTCCCTCCACCGTAATCCACCTCAATCATATCGTAGTGGTGCTTAGGCGAAGCCCTGCGTCGGTAGCAACATCATCACCGTCGACACACCGTTGTGCTGACGGAACTCTCCCATGAAGCTCTGCTGGATCGGAGTTCGTGGGACGTCATTGAGCTGAACGTGTGCTGAACTCAGAGGTGCCATGTGTTCGGTACTTGGATCGGTCGGATCGTGAAGACGTTCGACTACATCAACCGCGTTCTCACAACGCTTTCGCTTACAGTCTATGAGGGTACATGGATGATACTCTTCCCTCTCGTTGCTATGCATCACCATGATCTTGCGTGTGTGTACGATTTTTTTTGAAATTACTACATTCCCCAATAGTGGTATTAGAGCAAGGTTTATGCATAGTTGTTATATGCACGAGTAGAACACAAGTGAGTTGTAGATGATACAAGTCATACTGCTTACCAGCATGTCACACTTTGGTTCGGCGGTATTGTTGGATGAAGCGGCCCGGACCGACATTACGCGTACGCTTACGCGAGACTGGTTCTACCGACGTGGTTTGCACACAGGTGGGTGGCGGGTGTCAGTTTCTCCAACTTTAGTTGAATCGAGTGTGGCTACGCCCGGTCCTTGAGAAGGTTAAAACAACACCAACTTGACAAACTATCGTTGTGGTTTTGATGCGTAGGTAAGAACGGTTCTTGCTCAGCCCGTAGCAGCCACGTAAAACTTGCAACAACAAAGTAGAGGACGTCTAACTTGTTTTTGTAGGGCATGTTGTGATGTGATATGGTCAAGATGTGATGAGATATAAATTGTTGTATGAGATGATCATGTTTTGTTAAAGTTATCGGCAACTGGCTGAAGCCTTATGGTTGTCTCTTTATTTCATAAGATGCAAGCGTCATACAATTGCTTTACTTTATCGCTATGCGATAGCAATAGTTGCAAAAGCAATAGTTGGCGAGATGACCATATCACGACACGTTGATAGGGATCAAGATGATGGAGATCATGGTGTCATGCCGACGACGATGGAGATCATGACGGTACTTTAGAGATGGAGATCAAAAGCACAAGATGATGATGGCCATATCATGTCACATATTTTGATTGCATATGATGTTTATCTTTTATGCTTCTTATTTTGCTTAGTACGGCGGTAGCATTATAAGATGATCTCTCACTAAATTTCAAGGTATAAGTGTTCTCCCTGAGTATGCACCGTTGCGACAGTTCTTCGTGCTGAGACACCACGTGATGATCGGGTGTGATAAGCTCTACGTTCACATAGAACGGGTGCAAGCCAATTTTACACACGCAGAATACTCGGGTTAAACTTGACGAGCCTGGCATATGCAGATATGGCCTCGGAACACTGAAGACCGAAAGGTCGAGCGTGAATTATATAGTAGATATGATCAACATAGTGATGTTCACCATTGAAAACTACTCTATCTCACGTGATGATCAGACATGGTTTAGTTGATATGGATCACGTGATCACTTAGATGACAAGAGGGGTGTCTATCTAAGTGGGAGTTCTTAAGTAATATGATTAATTGAACTTTAATTTATCATGAACTTAGTCCTGATAGTATTTGCATATCTATGTTGTAGATCAATTGCTCGTGTATTGCTTCCCCATTTTATTTATGATATGTTCCTAGAGAAAACTATACTGAAAGATGATAGTAGCAATGATGCGGATTGGATCCATGATCTGAGGATTATCCTCATTTCTGCACAGAAGAATTATGTCCTTGATGCACCGCTAGGTGACGGACCTATTGCAGGAGAATATACAGACGTTATGAACGTTTGTCAAAGCTCGGTATGATGACTACTTGATAGTTTAGTGCACCATGCTTTACGGCTTAGAATCGGGACTTCAAAAATGTTTTGAACGCCATGGAGCATATAAGATGTTCCAAGAGTTGAAATTAGTATTTCATACTCATGCCCATGTCGAGAGGTAGGAGACCTCTGACAGTACTTTGCCTACAAAGATGGAGGAGAATAGCTCAACCAGTGAGCATGTGCTCAAATTGTTTGGGTACTGCAATTGCTTGAATCAAGTGGGAGATAATCTTCCAGATAAGATAGTAATTGACAAAGTTCTCTAGTCACTATCACCAAGTTACTAGAACTTCGTGATAAACTATAATATGCAAGGGATAACGGAAACGATTCCCAAGCTCTTCATGATGCAGAAACCGATGAAGGTAGAAATCAAGAAAGGCATCAAGTGTTGATGGTTGACCACTAGTTTCAAGAAAAGGGCAAAGGGAAGAAGGGGAACTTCAAGAAGAACGGCAAGCAAGTTGCTGCTCAAGTGAAGAAGACCAAGTCTAGACCTAAGCCTGAGACTAAGTGCTTCTACTGCAAAGGGACTGGTCACTGGAAGCAGAACTGCCCCAAGTATTTGGCGGATAAGAAGGATGGCAAAGTGAACAAAGGTATATTTGATATACATGTTATTGATGTGTAATTTACTAGTGTTTATAGCAACCCCTCAGTATTTGATACTAGTTCAGTTGCTGAGATTAGTAACTCGAAATGGGAGTTGCAGAATGAACAAAAACTAGTTAAGGGTGAAGTGATGATGTGTGTTGGAAGTGGTTCCAAGATTGATATGATCATCATCGCACACTCCCTATACTTTCGGGATTAGTGTTGAACCTAAATAAATGTTATTTTCTGTTTGCGTAAGCATGAATATGATTTGATCATGTTTACTCCAATATGATTATTCATTTAAAGTCAGAGAATAATTGTTGTTTTGTCTGCATGAATAAAACCTTCAATGGTCATACACCGAAGGTGAATGGTTTATTGAATCTCGATCATAGTGATGCACATATTCATAATATTGAAGCCAAAAGATGCAAAGTTAATAATGATAGTGCAACTTATTTCTAGCACTGCCATTTAGGTCATATTGGTGTAAAGCGCATGAAGAAAATCCATGCTGATGGGCTTTTGGAATCACTTGATTATGAATCGGTTGATGCTTGCGAACCATGCCTCATGGGCAAGATGACTAAGACTCCGTTCTCTGGAACAATGGAGCAAGCAACAAACTTGTTGGAAATAATACATATTGATGTATGTAGTCCGATGAGTGTTGAGGCTAGCGGCAGGTATCGTTATTTTCTAATCTTCACAGATGATTTGAGTAAGATATGGGTATATCTTCTTGATGAAACATAAATCTGAAACATTTGAAAAGTTCAAATAATTTCAGAGTGAAGTGGAAAATCATCGTAACAAGAAAATAAAGTTTCTACGATCTGATCGTGGAGGAGAATATTTGAGTTACGAGTTTGGTCTTCATTTGAAACAATGCGGAATAGTTTCGCAACTCACGCCACCTGGAACACCACAATGTAATGGTGTGTCCGAAAATCGTAACTGTACTATATTAGATATGGTGCAATCTATGATGTCTCTTACCGATTTACCACCATTGTTTTGGGGTTATGAATTAGAGACAGCTGCATTCACGTTAAATAGGGCGCCATATAAATCTGTTGAGACGACGCCATATGAACTGTGGTTTGGCAAGAAACCAAAGTTGTCGTTTCTTGAAGTTTGGGGTTGCGATGCTTATATGAAAAGTTTCATCCTGATAAGCTCAAACCCAGATCGAAGAAATGTGTCTTCATAGGATACCCAAAGGAGACAGTTGGGTACACCTTCTATCACAGATCCGAAGGCAAGACATTCGTTGCTAAGAATGGATCCTTTCTAGAGAAGGAGTTTCTCTCGAAAGAAGTCAGTGGGAGGAAAGTAGAACTTGATGAGGTAACTGTACCTTCTCCCTTATTGGAAAGTAGTTCATCACAGAAATCTGTTCCTGTGACTCCTACACCAATTAGTGAGGAAGCTAATGATGATGATAATGTAACTTTAGATCAAGTTACTACCAAACCTCGTAGGTAAACCAGAGCGAGATCTGCACTAGAGTGGTACGGTAATCCTATTCTAGATGTCATGTTACTTGACCATGATGAACCTATGAACTACGAGGAAGCGATGATGAGCCCAGATTCCGCGAAATGGTTTGAGACCATGAAATCTGAGATGGGATCCATGTATGCGAACAAAGTATGGACTTTGATTGACTTGCCCAATGATCGGTGAGTCATTAAGAATAAATGGATCTTAAAGAGGAAGACAGGCGCTGATAGTAGTGTTACTATCTACAAAGATCGAATTGTCACAAAAACGTTTTCGACAAGTTCAAGGTGTTGACTATGATGAGATTTTCTCACTCGTATCGATGCTTAAAAGTCTGACCGAATCATGTTAGCAGTTGCCGCATTTTATGAAATCTGGCAAATGGATGTCAAAACTATATTCCTCCATGGATTTCTTAAAAGAAGAGTTGTATATGATCCAACCAGAAGGTTTTGTCGATCATAAAGGTGCTAACAAAGTGAGCAAGCTCCAGCGATCCATCTATAGACTGGCGCAAGCATCTCGGAGTTGGACTGTACGCTTTGATGAGTTGATGAAAGCATATGGTTTTATACAGACTTAGGGTGAAGCCTGTATTTACAAGAAAGTGAGTGGGAGCACTATAGCATTTCTGATAAGTATATGTGAATCGGAAATAATGTAGAATTTTTTGGAAAGCACAAGGAGTGTTTGAAAAGAGTTTTTCAAAGAAAGACCTCGATGAAGCTGCTTACACATTGAGATAGATCAAGATGCTTGATAAGTTTTTTCAATGAGTACTTACCCTGACAATATTTTGAAGTAGTTCAAAATGAAACAGTCAAAGAAGGAGTTCTTGCCTGTGTTGCAAGGTGTGAAGTTGAGTAAAGACTCAAAAATCGACCACGGTAGAAAATAGAAAGAGAATGAAAAGTCATTCCCTATGCCTCAGTCATAGGTTCTATGAAGTATGCTATGTTGTTTACCAGTCCTATTGTATACCTTAGCATGATTCTGGCAAGGGAGTACAATATTGATCTAGGAGTAGATCACTAGACAGCGGTCAAAATTATCCTTAGAGGACTAAGGAAATATTTCTCGGTTATGGAGGTGATAAAAAGAGTTTGTCGTAAAGAGTTACGTCGATGCAAGCTTTTTACATCGATCTAGATGACTCTAAGTCTCAATCTGGTTAAATATTGAAAGTGGGAGCAATTAGTTAGAATAGCTATGTGCAGAGCATTGTAGACATAGAAATTTGTGAAATACATACGGATCTGAATGTTGCAGACCCGTAGACTAAAGTTCTATCACAAGCAAAAGATGATCACTCTTTGGGTGTTAATCACATAGCGATGTGAACTAGATTATTGACTCTAGTAAACCCTTTGGGTATTAGTCACATGGAGATGTGAACTAATCACATAAAGATGTGAACTAATCACATGAAGATGTGAACTAGATTATTGACTCTAGTGCAAGTGGGAGACTGAAGGAAATATGCCCTAGAGGCAATTATAAAGTTATTATTTATTTCCTCATATCATGATAAATGTTTATTATTCATGCTAGAATTGTATTAACCGGAAATTTAGTACATGTGTGAATACATAGACAAACAGAGTGTCACTAGTATGCCTCTACTTGACTAGCTCATTAATCAAAGATGGTTAAGTTTCCTAACCATAGACATGAGTGATGTCTACTACACAACCTTCTTCTTGTAGACGTTGTTGGGCCTCCAAGTGCAGAGGTTTGTAGGATATTAGAAAATTTCCCTCAAGTGGATGACCTAAGGTTTATCAATCCGTGGGAGGCGTATGATGAAGATGGTCTCTCTCAAACAACCCTACAACCAAATAACAAAGAGTCTCTCGTGTCCCCAACACACCCAATACAATTGTAAATTGTATAGGTGCACTAGTTCGGCGAAGAGATGGTGATACAAGTGATATATGGATGGTAGATAAAGGTTTTTGTAATCTGAAAATATAAAAACAGCAAGGTAACTAATGATAAAAGTGAGCGTACACGGTATTGCAATGCATTGAAACAAGGCCTACAGTTCATACTTTCACTAGTGCAAGTTCTCTCAAAAATAATAACATAATTGGATCACATAACTATCCCTCAACATGCAACAAAGAGTCACTCCAAAGTCACTAATAGCGGAGAACAAACGAAGAGATTATGGTAGGGTACGAAACCACCTAAAAGTTATTCTTTCTAATCAATCTATTCAAGAGTCCGTAGACACTCC
Organism: Triticum aestivum; assembly: GCF_018294505.1. Lineage (NCBI taxonomy): Eukaryota > Viridiplantae > Streptophyta > Magnoliopsida > Poales > Poaceae > Triticum > Triticum aestivum. The sequence goes on along the minus strand of NC_057797.1, from coordinate 418,604,527 downwards.
TTAAGACACAAATCAACCAAAACCCTAATGTCACCTAGACACTCCAATGTCACCTCAAGTATCCGTGGGTATGATTATATGATATGCATCACACAATCTTAGGTTCATCTATTCAACCAACACAAAGTACCTCAAAGAGTGCCCCAAAGATTCTACCGGAGAGTCAAGACGAAAACGTGTGCCAACCCCTATGCATAGGTTCATGGGCAGAACCCGAAAGTTCATCACCAAAACATACATCAAGTGGATCATGTGATATCCCATTGTCACCACAGATAAGCACATGCAATACATACATCAAGTGTTCTCAAATCCTTAAAGACTCAATCCGGTAAGATAACTTCAAAGGGAAAACTCAATTCATTACAAGAGAGTAGAGGGGGAGAAACATCATAAGATCCAACTATAATAGCAAAGCTCGCGATACATCAAGATCGTATCACCTCAAGAACACGAGAGAGAGAGAGAGAGAGAGAGAGATCAAACACATAGCTACTGGTACATACCCTCAGCCTCGAGGGTGGACTACTCCCTCCTCGTCATGGAGAGCGCCGGGATGATGAAGATGGCCACCAGAGAGGGATTCCCCCCTCCGGTAGGGTGCTGGAATGGGTCTAGATTGGTTTTCGGTGGCTACGGAGGCTTCTGGCGGCGGAAGTCTCGATCTATTCTCGTCTCTGAAGGTTTTAGGGTATATGGATATATATATAGGCGAAAGAAGTCGGTCAGGGGAGCCACGAGGGGCCCACGAGGGTGGAGGGCGCCCCCCCTGCCTCGTGCTCTCATCGTTGATCCCCTGACATGCACTCCAAGTCTCCTAGATTGCTTTCTTTCCAAAAATAACTCTCCCGAAGGTTTCATTCCGTTTGGACTCCGTTTGATATTCCTTTTCTTAGAAACACTAAAACAAGGGAAAAACAGGAACTGGCACTGGGCTCTGGGTTAATAGGTTAGTCCCAAAAATAATACAAAAGTGTAAAATAAAGCCCATAAACATCCAAAACAGATAATATAATAGCATGGAACAATAAAAAATTATAGATACGTTGGAGACGTATCAACATCCCCAAACTTAATTCCTGCTCGTCCTCGAGTAGGTAAATGATAAAAACAGAATTTTTTGATGTGGAATGCTTCCTAACATATTTCTCTAAGTAATTCTCTTTATTGTGACATGAATGTTCAGATCCATAAGATTCAAGACAAAAGTTTAATATTGACATAAAAAATAATAATTCTTCAAGCATACTAATAAAGCAATCATGTCTTCTCAAAATAACATGGCCAAAGAAAGCTACCCCTACAAAATCATATAGTCTAGCTATGCTCTATCTTCGCCACACAAAATATTTAAATCATGCACAACCCCGATGACAAGCCAAGCAATTGTTTCATACTTTTGATGTTCTCAAACCTTTTCAATCTACACACAATACATGAGCGTGAGCCATGGACATAACACTATAGGTGGTATAGAATGGTGGTTGTGGAGAAGACAAAAAGGGAAAAGATAGTCTCACATCAACTAGACGTATAAACGGGCTATGGAGATGCCCATCAATAGATATCAATGTGAGTGAGTAGGGATTGCCATGCAACGGATGCACTAGAGCTATAAGTGTATGAAAGCTCAACAAAAGAAACTAGTGGGTGTGCATCCAACTTGCTTGCTCACGAAGACCTAGGGCATTTTGAGGAAGCCCATCATTGGAACATACAAGCCAAGTTCTATAATGTAAGATTCCCACTAGTATATGAAAGTGACAACATAGGAGACTCTCCATCATGAAGATCATGGTGCTACTTTGAAGCACAAGTGTGGTAAAAGGATAGTAGCATTGTCCCTTCTCTCTTTTTACCTCATTTTTTATTTGGGCCTTTTCTCTCTCTTTTTTATGGCCTTTTTTTATTTAGTCTGGAGTCTCATCCCGACTTGTGGGGTAATCATAGTCTCCATCATCCTTTCCTCATTGGGACAATGCTCTAATAATGATGATCATCACACTTTTATTTACTTACAACTCAAGAATTACAACTCGATACTTAGAACAAAATATGAGTCTATATGAATGCCTCCGGCGGTGTACCAGGATGTGCAATGACTCATGAGTGACATGTATGAAAGAATTATGAACGGTGGCTTTGCCACAAATACGATGTCAACTACATGATCATGCATAACAATATGACAATGATGGAGCGTGTCATAATAAACGGAATGGTGGAAAGTTGCATGGCAATATATCTCGGAATGGCTATGGAAATGCCATAATAGGTAGATATGGTGGCTGTTTTGAGGAAGGTAATGGTGGGTGATATGGTACCGGCGAAAATTGCACGACACAAGAGAGGCTAGCAATGGTGGAAGGGTGAGAGTGCGTATAATCCATGGACTCAACATTAGTCATAAAGAACTCACATACTTATTGCAAAAATCTATTAGTTATTGAAACGAAGTACTACACGCATGCTCCTAGGGGGATAGATTGGTAGGAAAAGACCACCGCTCGTCCCCGACCGCCACTCATAAGGAAGACAATCAATAAATAAATCATGCTCCGACTTCATCACATAACGGTTCACCATACGTGCATGCTACGGGAATCACAAACTTTAACACAAGTATCTCTCAAATTCACAACTACTCACTAGCATGACTCTAATATTACCATCTCCATATCTCAAAACAATCATCAAGTATCAAACTTCTCATAGTATTCAATGCACTTTATATGAAAGTTTTTATTATATCCCTCTTGGATGCCCATCATATTGGGACTAGTTTCATAACCAAAGCAAACTACCATGTTGTTCTAAAGACTCTCAAAATGATATATGTGAAGCATGAGAGTTAATTAATTTCTATAAAATAAAACCACCACCGTGCTCTAAAAAGATATAAGTGAAGCACTAGAGCAACAACAAACTACTCCGAAAGATATAAGTGACGATCAATGAGTAGTCAAATAATTATGCAACTATATGAAGACTCTCTAACATTTAAGAATTTCAGATATTGGTATTTTATTCAAGCAGCAAGCAAAAGTAAATAAAATAAAATGACGCTCCAAGCAAAACACATATCATGTGGTAAATAAAAATATAGCTCCAAGTAAAGTTACCGATGAACGAAGACGAAAGAGGGGATGCCTTCCGGGGCATCCCCAAGCTTAGGCTCTTGGTTGTCCTTGAATATTACCTTGGGGTGCCTTGGGAATACCCAAGCTTAGTCTCTTTCCACTCCTTATTCCATAGTCCATCGAATGTTTACCCAAAACTTGAAAACTTCACAACACAAAACTTAACAGAAAACTCGTAAGCTCCGTTAGCAAAAGAAAACAAAACACCACTTCAAGGTACTGTAATGAACTCATTATTTATTTATATTGGTGTTAAACCTACTGTATTCCAACTTCTCTATGGTTTATAAACTCTTTCACTAGCCATAGATTCATCAAAATAAGCAAACAACACATGAAAAACAGAATCCGTCAAAAACAGAATAGTCTGTAGTAATCTGTAACTAACGCAAACTTATGGAACCCCAAAAATTGTAAAATAAATTGCTGTACGTGAGGAATTTATCTACTAATCATCTTAAAAAATAATTAACTAAATATCACTCTCCAATAAAAAATGGCAGCAATTCTCGTGAGCGCTAAAGTTTCTGTTTTTTACAGCAAGATCAACAAGACTTTCCCCAAGTCTTCCCAAAGGTTCTACTTGGCACAAACACTAATTAAAACATAAAACCACATGCAAACAGAGGCTAGATGAATTATTTGTTACTAAACAGGAGCAAAAAGTAAAGAACAAGAATAAGATTGGGTTGCCTCCCAACAAGCGCTATCGTTTAACGCCCCTAGCTAGGCATGATGATTTCAATGGTGCTCACATAAAATATAAGAATTGAAACATAAAGAGAGCATCATGAAGAATATAACTAGCACATTTAAGCCTAACACACTTCCTATGCATGGGGATTTTGTGAGAAGACAACTTGTGGGAACAATAATCAACTTGCGTAGGAAGGTAAAACAAGGATAACTTCAAGATTTTAAGCACATAGAGAGGAAACTTGATATTATTGCAATTCCTACAAGCATATATTACTCCCTCATAATAATTTTCAGTAGAATCATGAATGAATTCAACAATATAACCAGCACCTAAAGCATTCTTTTCATGATCTACAAGCATAGAAATTTTATTACTCTCCACACAAGCAAAATTCTTCTCATGAATAATGGTGGGAGCAAACTCAACAAAATAAATATCATGTGAGGCATAATCCAGTTGAAAACTAAAATCATGATGACAAGTTTCATGGATATCATTATTATTTATAGCATACAAGTCATCACAATAATCATCATAGATAGCAACTTTGTTCTCATAATCAATTGGAACTTCTTCCGAAATAGTGGATTCATCACAAAATAAAGTCATGACCTCTCCAAATCCACTTTCATCAATATAATCATCATAAATAGGAGGCATGCTTTCATCATAATAAATTTGCTCATCAAAACTTGGGGGACAAAACATATCATCTTCATCAAACATAGCTCCCCAAGCTTGTGGCTTTGCATATCATTAGCATCATGGATGTTCAAGGAATTCATACTAACAACATTGCAATAATGCTCATCATTCAAATATTTAGTGCCAAACATTCTAATGCATTCTTCTTCTAGCACTTGAGCACAATTACCAAAATCCTTATTCTCACGAAAAACATTAAAAAGATGAAGCATATGAGGCAAACTCAATTCCATTTTTTGTAATTTTCTTTTATAAACTAAACTAGTGCTAAAACAAGAAACTAAAAGATTCAATTGCAAGATCTAAAGATATACCTTCAAGCGCTAACCTCCCCGGCAACGACGCCAGAAAAAAGTTTGATGTCTACTACACAACCTTCTTCTTGTAGACGTTGTTGGGCCTCCAAGTGCAGAGGTTTGTAGGACAGTAGCAAATTTCCCTCAAGTGGATGACCTAAGGTTTATCAATCCATGGGAGGAGTAGGATGAAGATGGTCTCTCTCAAACAACCCTGCAACCAAATAACAAAGAGTCTCTTGTGTCCCCAACACACCCAATACAATGGTAAATTGTATAGGTGCACTAGTTCGGCGAAGAGATGGTGATACAAGTGGTATATGGATGGTAGATAAAGGTTTTTCTAATCTGAAAATATAAAAACAGCAAGGTAACTAATGATAAAAGTGAGTGTAAACGGTATTGCAATGCATTGAAACAAGGCCTAGGGTTCATACTTTCACTAGTGCAAGTTCTCTCAACAATAGTAACATAATTGGATCACATAACTATCCCTCAACATGCAACAAAGAGTCACTCCAAAGTCACTAATAGCAGAGAACAAACGAAGAGATTATGGTAGGGTACGAAACCACCTCAAAGTTATTCTTTCTGACCAATCTATTCAAGAGTCCGTAGTAAAATAACATGAAGCTATTCTTTCCGTTCAATCTATCATAGAGTTCGTACTAGAATAACACCTTAACACACAAATCAACCAAAACCCTAACGTCACCCAGATACTCCAATGTCACCTAAAGTATCCGTGGGTATGATTATACGATATGCATCACCCAATCTCAGGTTCATCTATTCAACCAACACAAAGTAGCTCAAAGAGTGCCCCAAAGATTCTACCGGAGAGTCAAGACGAAAACGTGTGCCAACCCCTATGCATAGGTTCATGGGCGGAACCCGCAAGTTGATCACCAAAACATACATCAAGTGGATCACGTGATATCCCATTGTCACCACAGATATGCACAGCAAGACATACATCAAGTGTTCTCAAATCTTTAAAGACTCAATCTGATAAGATAACTTCAAAGGGGAAACTCAATCCATTAAAAGAGAGTGGAGGGGGAGAAACATCATAAGATCCAACTATAATAGCAAAGCTCGCGATACATCGAGATCATGCCACCTCAAGAACACGAGAGAGAGAGAGAGAGATCAAACACATAGCTTCTAGTACATACCCTCAGCCCCAAGGGTGGACTACTCCCTCCTCGTCATGGAGAGCGCCGGGATGATGAAGATGGCCACCGGAGAGGGATTCCCCCCTCCGGCAGGGTGCCGGAACGGGTCTAGATTGGTTTTCGATGGCTACGGAGGCTTTTGGCGGCGGAACTCCCGATCTATTCTTGGCTCTGAAGGTTTTAGGGTATATGGATATATATAGGCGAAAGAAGTCGGTCAGAGGAGCCACGAGGGGCCCACGAGGGTGGAGGGCGCACCCAGGGGGTGGGCGCGCCCCCTGCCTCGTGCTCTCCTTGTTGATCCCCTGACGTGCACTCCAAGTCTCCTGGATTGCTTTCTTTCCAAAAATAACTCTCCCAAAGGTTTCATTCCGTTTGAACTCCATTTGATATTCCTTTTCTTCGAAACACTAAAACAAGGGAAAAACAGGAACTGGCACTGGGCTCTGGGTTAATAGGTTAGTCCCAAAAATAATATAAAAGTGTAAAATAAAGCCCATAACCATCCAAAACAGATAATATAATAGCATGGAACAATAAAAAAAATTATAGATACGTTGGAGACGTATCAATGAGTTGTCATTTGATTAACGGGATCACATCATTAGGAGAATGATGTGATTGACTTGACCCATTCCGTTAGCTTAGCACGATGATCGTTTAGTTTGTTGCTACTACTTTCTTCATGACTTATCACTACAAAAAAATACACTTCCGTGATGATACGTGTTTGTCACAGTAGGTCGCTTTTTTGTCATGCATGTACATCTATGACAAATTTATGACAAAATCAAGATAGTCATACCTGTGCTGTCATAGAAGTGTTCCATGACATTACCAAAATTATCATCACGGAAGTGTCCACTTCCATGACGATAAATCGCGCGTCACAGAAGTGCTTTCGTCAAGGGTGACCGACACGTGGCATCCACCGTAACGGAACGCCGTTAAGCTATCAGGTCGGGTTTTGGATCCGATAAACCGTTAACAGCCCCGACCAATGGGGATTTTCTACATGTAAAATCATCATTGGCTGGAGGAAACACGTGTCAGCTCATCGTTGGGACAGATGTCATCCACTCATTGGACAGAAGGCGCCTATGATATGTTGACACGTGGCACGGCCCAACAAAGGCCCATTCCTGTGAAAAGGCCAGCCCGTTTGACTTGGTCAAAAGGTGGCGGGCTGGCCCATAGAAAGCCTGTTAACGGCCTATTCGCATATAGCCCATTTACAGCCCGCTAACCCAAGGCCCGTTACGCCCTATCCGAATTAGGCCTAGTAGCGTCATCTGGGCCATCCAATATGATTCCAGCCCGTTTTCACTTCTGGCCCATGTATGGCCCATGACATCTTTGGGCCCATATGAGGCCCTATGTAACTCTTGGCCTATTAATGGCCCGTGGTGAAACTGGCCTGTAATGAACAGTGTATCACTTTACACCCATTAACGTCCCTTGGTGAAACTGGCCCGTAATGAACAATGTATCACTTTATACCCATTAATGGCCCGTTATTCCGTTGGGCCGTTTCCAGCCCATGTTATCGTTCGGCCTTCTCAAAGCCCATTTATTCTTGGGCTCATTTCCAGCATTCGTTTACTTATGGCCCGTTAATGTCATTCTCTGCTTGTGGGCCAAATTCTGCCCGTGGTTACAGTCGGCCCGTTTGTGGTCCGTTAATACATTGGGCCATTTTCATAGCGTCATCAAATACGGCCTATTAACGATGGCCCGTTTACGACCATAATGCGGCCTGTTATGGGCCCATGTTTGGACAATCGATCATACATCCCGTATAAGGCCCATTGATGATACGGCCCGTAGAAGGCCCATTGTTTCTATGGCCCGTAGAAAGCCCATTGCTTCTACGGCCCGTAGAAGGCCTACTGTTTCTACGGCCCGTAGAAGGCCCACTGTTTCTACGGCCCGTAGGAGGCCCAGTGTCACTACAGTAAATATTAGCCCATGGTTATTATGGCCTAGTTTTAAAAAATAGGTTATTGCAGCCACTAGCAAACCGCGGAAAAAGAACTGCACTGACTACAAGCAAACAAATAAACAAGACAACAAGGAAATAAATAAGCAAGCAACTTATGCTAGGCTATCACAGCTATTACACATATTACATCCACTGGGCATCAAAGTTCGCCACCAGTGCAAATATAGGGAACAAAGCAGCATATAAACGCCGCAGCAAAACAAGTCCAGAACTGCAACCACTTCAGAAGAGTTCAAGAAACAATATCCTGGGTACCCATAATGCTGGCAAGATGCTTAGCAAGCTTATTAACTTTCTCTTGCTTGGCGATAAATCCTCCAGCGCTTGCTGTTGCACAAGAAAGGACTGGTGTTTATCAGCCACAGTAACTTGCTGTTCGAGTTACTGGCCAGTACCGCTGACACAAGCGCTTGTAGCTAGCCAGTACCGCTGTCCTGTTCAAGAACCCCCTCCAATTCAAATGGCTGATACACAAGAAAAGAAATTGAACGTACAGACATTGTATGATAGACAGATGTGGTAATTCACATATATGTTGTCTAACCAAACAGGACAGCATGACACAGTTTCACATATATGATGCCTAACTAAACAGGATAGCATGACACAGTTTCAGATATATGATGGATAACTTAACATGATATAATGGCATAATTCAACATATGATGAGTACCTAAACAGGATGACATGACAAAACTATATGATGTCTTTCTAAAATAGGTTGGGATGAAATAATTCACATACATGTTGTCTAAGTATACAGGATGGCATGATTGTAACGCCCCAAGACCAGAGCTTCAGATGCCTTCTAGGGTTTCCGGGTTTCGTCATGAGATTTGTTTGGTTCGTTGCATCATGTGCATTGCCTCATGTCATCATGCCATCTTTTCTCAAAGCTAACTAAAACTCTCTAAATAAATTGCATGGATCTTCGATCCATTTAAACCGAGGGAATTCACATGGTGATTCTCTTTAAAACATATTCTCCCAATATTTTAGGGAGCTATATAAATTATATTCCATTCATTTGGATTCACCGCAAACACACTTGCAAAATATCCCAATGCCTTTGTTATCTTAATTCTTGGTCTCCAACATTGCCATATATTCTTTCATCATATTCCGGAGCTCCACCAAAAAAACCCGAACATTTTTGGCCACACCGAACCTAGTCCCAATTCAAAACCATTTGAATTATATTCAAATGAATTTGAATTTAATTCCTGCAATCTGTCCACTTCTATTTTTCTGGTGGTCATGTTTATTTTTATGAGTCTAGGAAAATTGTCCTCCTGCCCAAACTCTTTTCCCTAACCCCCCTTCTTTTTCCTCTCTCTCTATTTCTTTTCGATTAAAGAAAGAGAGGAGAGGGAGAACCCAATCCAGCAAGCCCAGCTGACCCCTCCTCTCTACTGGGCCGGCCCCAAGCCCACCTAACGCTGCTAACCCTAGGCCCGAGCGAAACCCTCTCCTGGTTGATCCCCTCCTCCTTCGGTCGTTCCCACCAGCGCTGCCAACCTCTTCTTTTCCTCCTCTCGCTCTCTTCCACCTGCGTGCTCTTCTTGTCCAACCTCTCCTCATCCAGGAGCTCGTCCATCCTCGCGCCAGAGGCTTCCCTGCCGGCCTCGTCGACCGCACGGCTGCCTGCAAGCTCCGTCCAGCGAGGCCCCGCGCCCATTCCCCATCTCTCTCCCCTCTCCTCGCTCGCGCACTAGAGAGGAGCCCCCCGCGCCAGTTCCTCCCGCGAGCTGCGCGTCCTCCTCCAGCCAGTCGCCGCCCAGTGCCTGGTCTCCATGGTTGCGCCCGTTGCCGTCGGCCGACCCCGTTGCTACCCGTCGCACGCATGCACGCAGAAGAGGATCTCCTCGCCTGCGACCCCTCTGGTTGCCGCGCTACCATCAGGCGTGTCCTCCTTGCGCCCGAAGCTCTTGCTTCTCTCTGTCGCGCCCAACCGCTTGTTTGCCGCTGTAGCTCCCGTCTTTGGTCGGGCATGATCCTTCTGGACCGCACCATCTTGCCTCCTCGCGCGCCCGTGTTCCTCTAGAGGCCTGCACCGCCTCGCCCGCCTATCAGGAATGCCATGGCTGCCGCCCCATGGAGTTCCACTGGCCCCGATCCTGTCGGGAACCAGACAAGCCCCGTGTCTGCTTCCTGCCACTGTCCACCACCATCGCCTCCTTGCCGCTGCCCAACTGAGGCCTTGTGATGCTTCGTTTCATTTCAAAAGACCATCAAGACCGGCAAGACCCCGACTCCGAACGCCAAGTACTACTACAAACCCGAAGAATTCGGATGCATCAAGTCCCCGAGGAGACCTGTTTTTCATCAAGTTCGACTACCCGTATCATCAAGTACCACTACGGCCGGAGACCTCGGACACGCCAAGTACCCCTTCGAGCTATCAATACCGCAAGCGCAAGGTTCCACGATGTCCCAAGTACCATGAGAACATTTGTACCTCTACCGTCGCTGTGGATCCGACAAGTACCCCTACAACAAGTGTACCTCAACCGTCGTCTTCAGAATCGCTATGAACATCAAGCACCCCTTCGAGATGACGAGATCGACAAATTCAAATGACCCCAAGTACCTCTCCGAAAACGAGACGTATACCGCTACTGTCACAAGAATCGAGACCGACAAGTCCGAAGAAGCAAGTACCACTCTGAACCATGTACGACGACCGTCGCCGAAGACCCGTGTAACGCAAACGTCAAGTTCAACTACCGTCGCGTGAACCGCTACTTCCCACGACGACCCCGTGAACAACTACTTCCCCTTCGACACGTGTACCCCTACCGCCGAACTCGATCCATTCCGATAATGCACGCTTCGAAGGTATAACCCCGAGACGACGTCCGTGAACGAATGCTTGCGATGTTTGAGATGCTCGTGTTTGCACCTTGTCCAAATTGTCACTCGTTTCTTTGTCGCCAACTCGTGGGACACCCGGAATCCAGGAGCGCCCCACCATCTTTTGCACGCTTCCGCACACTTCTCCTTTGCATCGGTATCTCAATCGAGATACCGGAACCGGAACGCTGCCGTGGCACCGTTTTTGTTATCGTTGCCGTGGCACCCCTTTCCTCTCCACCACGGTGACAAGTGCTTCATAGTGCTCTTGTCAACTTTTAATAAAAATTGCATAATCTTGTTCATGTCATCCGCATCATGTTAACAACATCAAGAATGTTTAAAATTGTTGTTTGCATTAATTTTCTAAATGCATATGGGGATTTACCGGATTTGTTTTTTGCTATATCCGGCCCCAATTAAATTGTTTAGATAGATAATTCCTTTATGTTTCACCTCTTGACATGCTTAACAACATTTAATATTGTTGGGTACATAAACGAGATCGAACTAAATAATGGATTGTGGTGTTTTGTCAATATGCATCCCGTTGCATATTGAGCTCCACTTAATTTGTAAGATTGTTTGTGCATTTTTGCCATGCCATGCTTCATTAAACCGGACATGCAGCATACTTGTTTGTGCATCATGCCATGTTATGTGATGGTTGTTTACTATGTTGTTTGCTTCTTTCTGGGTTGTTTCCCTCGTTAGCTTCGGTTCCATTCCGGAGTTGTGAGGATCCGTTCGACTTTGTCCATTTGTCTTCTTCATGGACTTGTTCTTCCTCCTTGCGGGATTTCAGGCAAGATGACCATACCCTCGAAATCACTTCTATCTTTGCTTGCTAGATACCCGCTCTTTTGCTATGCCTATGCTGCGATACCTACCACTTGCTTATCATGCCTCCCATATTGTTGAACCAAGCCTCTAACCCACCTTGTCCTAGCAAACCGTTGTTTGGCTATGTTACCGCTTTGCTCAGCCCCTCTTATAGCATTGTTAGTTGCAGGTGAAGATTGAAGTTTGTTCCTTGTTGGAACATGGAGATGTTGTTCCTTGTTGGAACATGTTTACTTGTTGGGATATCACAATATCTCTTATTTAATTAATGCATATATATACTTGGTAAAGGGTGGAAGGCTCGGCCTTATGCCTGGTGTTTTGTTCCACTCTTGCTGCCCTAGTTTCCGTCATATCGGTGTTATGTTCCCGGATTTTGCGTTCCTTACGCGGTTGGGTTATAATGGGAACCCCTTGACAGTTCGCTTTGAATAAAACTCCTCTAGCAAGGCCCAACCTTGGTTTTACCATTCGCCACCTAGCCTTTTTCCCTTGGGTTAGGCCAGCCCAAGGGTCATCTTTATTTTTAACCCCCCCCCCCCCGGGCCAGTGCTTGTCTAAGTGTTGGTCCGAAATAGAGCCACTTGCGGCGCCACCTCGGGGAAACTTGAGGGCTGGTTTTAGCTGTATGTAGTGTTCATCCGATGTTGCCCTGAGAACGAGATATGTGCAGCTCCCATCAGGATGTCGGCGCATCGGGCGGTCTTGCTGGACTTGTTTTACCATTGTCGAGGATGTCTTGTAACCGAGATTCCGAGTTTGATCGGGTCTTCCCGCTAGAAGGAATATCCTTCGTTGACTGTGAGAGCTTGTGATGGGCTAAGTTGGGACACCCCTGCAGGGTTATGAACTTTCGAAAGCCATGCCCGCGGTTATGGGCAGATGGGAATTTGTTAATGTCCAGTTGTAGAAAACCTGAAGTTGACCTTAATTAAAATGCACCAACCGCATGTGTTACCGTGATGGTCTCTTCTCGGCGGAGTCCGGGAAGTGAACACGGTGTTGGAGTTATGCTTGACGTAGGTTGTTTTAGGATCACTTCTTGATCATAGTTTCTCAACCATGCTTTTGCCTTCTCTTCTCGCTCTCATTTGCGTATGTTAGCCACCAAATATGCTAGTCGTTTGCTGCAGCTCCACCTCATACCTTTTACCCTTCCTATAAGCTTAAATAGTCTTGATCGCGAGGGTGTAAGATTGCTGAGTCCCCGTGACTCACAGATACTTCCAAAACCAGTTTGCAGGTGCCGATGTTACCGACCAGGTGACGCAACCAAGCTCAGGAGGAGCTCGATGAAGATCTTGTCCTTTGTGTTGTTTCTTTCTAGTTGATCAGTAGTGGAGCCCAGTTGGGGTCGATCGGGGATCTGTGTTGCTTTTGGGGTAGTCTTCTTTTATTTTGGGTTCCATAGTCGGACCTTGATTATATCTGGTTGATGTAATGCTTTATTCTTGTAATTGTGTGAAGTGGCGATTGTAAGCCAACTATGTATCTCTTTCCCTTATGTATTACATGGGTTGTGTGAAGATTACCTCACTTGCGACATTGCTTTCAATGCGGTTATGACTCTAAGTCATGCTTCGACACGTGGGGTATATATCCGCATCGAGGGCGTTACAATGATATAATTGACATAATTGATTCATATACTAAGCAGCTGGCACTCGCATGTATGATCTCTAAACTAAGCAGATAGAATTCAATATTGTGCATATAATGTCTAAACTAAGCAATGCAAGACACCGTATGCATCATATGAGAAATATAAACATTGCAACTTAGAGCATACACCTCAGGTGGGATATAGGTCTGGTCATCTGTCTCTGAATCCTCCTCTGAGGAGCTCCCTGTAACCATCGAGATATATGCTTCAACAGGTACCATTGCCTGCTCTGAAGACCTTGTTTTCACTCCAGATTTTTCCATAACCGGCTCAAATGGCTGATACACATGAACATTAGTTCAATATACACAGATTGTCAACAAATGGAATACGTAATGAAAAAAAGATGGCATGGGATAATTCACATATATGATGCCTGGCTCCATGGCGGTGCATAATTCACATATATGATAACTGGCTGGAAAACATGGCAGTGCATAATTCACATATCTGATATAGAAAGCAAACAGGAGGCATTCACACAAAGCATGTCTAATCTAAGCAGATGGCATGGCAATGCAAGACACCTTATGCATGATATGAGCAATATAACCTAGCCAAGTTAGAGCATGCACCTCGAGGGGGGGATACGACTAGTCATCTCTCTCTGAATCCTCCTCCGAGGAGCTATCTGTAACCAGCAAGAAATCTGCATCGACAGGTAGCACTGACTGCTCAGAAGACCTTGTTTTCACTCCAGATTTTCCCATGACCGACTCAAATGGCTGATGCACAGGAAGAGTAGATGAATGTATAAACATTGTTGACAAATGGAATACATTATGGAAAAAATATGACATGATACAATTTACATATATGATGACAGGCTAAACAGGATGGCATTGCATGATTCACGTATATGATGCCTGGCTAAAGAAGATGTCATTGCATAATTCCCATATACTCCCTCCGTTCCTAAATATTTGTCTTTTTAGAGATTTCAAATGGACTACCACATATGGATGTATATAGACACATTTTAGAGTGTAGATTCACTCATTTTGTTTCGTATGTAGTCACTTGTTGAAATCTCTAAAAAGACAAATATTTAGGAATGGTGGGAGTATGATATGGAAACCAAACAGGTGGCATTCACACAAAGCAAATCTAAACTAAGATGATGACATATAAGATGTATAATGTAAGCAATGCAAGGCACCATATGCATGATATGACCAACATCAGCATGCCAGGTTAGAGCAAACACCACAGGTGGTAAACAGGCGTGGTCGGCTCCTTCTGAATCTCCATCTGAACAGTTATCTTCCTCTGGAATACAATCTAGAAATGCAGGAGGGGGGCACTTCGCCCACCATGGATCGGCGTCTGCATGACATTATATTCGCAAGCAACAGTCTTCTCTTTTTCTCTACATGTTCAGTACGATTGTGTAGAATATCTGACATGCATAATAAAAAAATAGTTAGATTTTGTAAGGCCTAAGGGGTGCATGCAAAAATCAAGACTGATGGTAGCAAACGAGTGGATGGATCCAAAACTAATGATAGAAGGTAGATTATAGCTTCAGTTTAAAAAGACAGACAATGGATCATCTATTGTTTGTTGCCCACCCAACATGAACCACATAGAAGACCCAGATGAACCAGATAGTAGACAAATACTATTCATTGCTGGCTCGATATGAGACCCATGGGCAATTCAAAACTCAAGATTGAACAATAAAGTAGCAGGTAATAATAACCGATGTATAATGTAAGCAAACACGAAAGACTGCGACCTCTCTTCCGGAACTGTGTAGTCCTCGGGTTCATCTGCTCAAGTCGATGATGGTAATGCAGTTGGCGTGGCTGCCGACAACGGGGAAGATGATCTGAGGCGGCAAAAGGAAGTCTGCAGGGGGATCTCTGCTGCAGTGAACGCTTCTGTCGATGGTGCACCTTAGGTGGGGTGGATGATGGCACGGCAGGAGCAGGACATAACACATAGAGTTTTCTTTGACGCCTATCTAAAAATGAAGTAAATCTGTAAGGAATCCTTAGAATTGGAGGATTCTATAAACGCGGGGATAGGAAAAACACAGGAATAGGATAGGAATGCACATGCAAAACAGAGCATTTGGAAACATAGGATTTCAGTCAACCTGGGTGTTTGGCTCACATGAATTGGAAGAACAGAGGAATGGAGAAACAAAGTGATGCGACGAGTGTACAACCTCTTTGGCATAGCCTTGTGGACCTCAACATCATTGGGTTGGACGTGGAGGATGGTGATGATGCTGGTGTGACAGTCAGAGGCGAGGAAGAAGATCCGAGGTCGCTGGAAACGTCACCGAGGGTACTGCTCCGCTATGATGGACGGTTCCGTCGTTGCAGCAGCTCCGCTAAGGTGTACGACGACAAGGCTGAAGCATGACGAGACAGACAACGTTAATCTGAAGTGGGACCCTAATATCATCTGAATAGATGATGTAAAATACATCACCAAAAAGTTCTAGATGTAAAATGCATCAGCCGTGCCACGGCTGCTCCGACAGATGCTGTAAGTACTATTCACTCTGAACTTAACTGAAGAAAATGAACTTCACAGTCGAAACTGAATTTTACTGTTGAAACTGATTGAACTAGTAACAGAGCATTGCAATAGATGTTTAGGGGGTTCGAGCACTAGTAGCAGAGAAGCAGTGATCTAAATCAGCAGACGCTCGAGCAGGGAACGCACTAGCAGAGAGCAAGTCGGGCAGTAGCACCGCAAGCGAGTGCTAAAGCAGCAACTCCTGTAGCTGCCGAAGGTCATGCAATAGCAGCAGCAGCGCAAGCGAGAGCAAGAGCAGAGCAGCAGCACGAACGAAAGCAGGAGCAGTGCAGCAGCGCGATCGACAACAAGAACAGAGCCGCAGCGCGAGCGAGAGCCGGAGCAGCTGTGGCTAGTGCCATTTTGGAAGTCGCCGCCGAGGAAGCAATGACATGGCGGAGAGACGCCGTGGATGATGTGGCCGGCGACGGCACCGTCGATGGAGACACGCCATGTCTGCTCGGTATCGAGCATCGACAGCCCCGTGAGATCGAATAAAAGATAAAATGCAGCGGTGAGTGCAGAACCTCCTTTGTGGCGCCGAGTTGGCCTCGACTTCATCGGAGGAATTGGTGAGGGCGTTGCGGTTCCGGTGGTGCAGGTCAAGATGGCGCTATGGGGATTGAGGTGGAGCGATAGACAAGGCGAACATCGGGGCAGCTCCTTGGAGGTGGAGGATGGGGCGGCTGATCCGGCGGGACGACGAGATCGACAACGGATCCTCATCTGGTGTGGTGGATGAGGGACGGCGAGCTGTTGCGGTGGACGATGTAGTCGGGGAAGAGTCTCCGGCTGGGCGGCAGTCGGGGAAGAGTTTCACGGGTTTTTGCGACCTCGGTGTACGAATGGGGGGGGGGGGCGAAGGGGGAGGGGTGAGCCAAGCTTAGGGACGCGCTTGTCCGAAATGTAGGGTAAGTTACCAGCATACCCCCACCGGTTTTGACACCGCGATGTGGAACTTCATTTCCGGTTGAGGGGTAGAAGGGGGATTTCGCGTGTCTGGGCTGCGGGAGCGATTTTGGATGAGGAGGGAGTTCTCACACGCGTCCAAATTTTGGGATAACAAGGCGCGGCGCGGGTTGAAGAAGCGGGAGTTTTAAAGCAGGTGAGACAAAAGATACTCGAGCTTGAAAATTTTGGGATAACAAGGTGCGGATACCTTGTTCGGCAGAACAAACTTAACGTGTAACAAAACAATTCATACAAGACACAAGAGAGTCATGTCCCCTTTTACTATATTGCTATAGTTGCCATTGAAAAAACTACAAGAAAAATGTAAAAAATCGGGAGAACAAGATTACCCTGCACAGTACCAAATCGATTCGCACTTCCCTCAACAACAACAAAAAACAAATCAATTCCCACCAAAGAAAGAGTAATGTCCCTTTTTATATGATTACATATGCCATGATCTCGAATTTCAATTTTTGAATCCACGTTATGTTGAATTCGAATATATCGTTAGGTGACCTTGCGGTTTATAATTATGTAGTCGTACATTTTTGATCTTCCATCATATATGAACATTTTACTCCACCATGTGAACATATATATTGTTGTCTACCATATGGACTTAATTTGAATCAATTTTCCTTACTGAATACGATTGTTGTCAAGTTATACAATAATTTAAATATTATCTTGATAACAAAAAACATACATATAGCAGTAATCATATTTCACTATGAACTACATGTACCATACGCTCTCCAATTCAAATATTTGTATCCATTTTATGTTGAATTCAAATCATAGTACATTATTGGTCTAGGTAGCAAGATGTTTGGGATAATCTAAACCCTGTTTTCATACATATAATTTTTGACTGAATTGGGACAAGTTTTGGTATAAGCCTCTTGCAAAACCGGAGATTCTCTCAACAAGCCTCGTGGTTCCGAGAGGGAACGTGTCACCTTTGTGTGCGAAACGATATACGCTGCCTCCCCCCTGATTTTATTTACAGAGGAACATAGAACTATATGAGTGCCCTGTTAAATTTTGGAATTATTTCGGGTTCATTTGGCCTTTTTATACATTAATTGAGTTTCTGGACTTTTAATGTGCATAATCTAAATATGAATTGCATGCACATGCTCCGGTGCACCAAAGTGGGTTGAAAAATCACATGTGTGTGCCTGGTGAATTTCTAGGTCCCATGGAAGAAATGAGAATGAAATTCAAACATCTGGGCGTCATGACTTGGCCGAAAACATCGAGAAACTTTGATTTCAAATTCATGTAAATCAAACTCGCCTGGAAATCATGAAACTTGGCATGGTGTCATGTCATGGCACTAACATCTTGTGGTAAAAAATTGGGCCGATTTGGAAGCTCGTGGTTCTAAGAGGGAACGTGCCACCTTTGAGTGTGAAACGATATACGCTGCCCCCCTTAAGTTTCTTAACAAATGCAACATAGAACTACATTAGTGCCTTGTTAAATTTTGGAATTATTCTGGGTTCGTTTGTCGTTTTTATACATTAATTGAGTTTCTGGTCATTTAATGTGCATAAGTCAAATTTGAACTACAAGCACATGCTCTCGTGCACCAAAGTTGGTTGAAAAATCACATTTGTGTCCTCGGGTGAATTTCTAGGTCCCATGCAAGAAATGAGAATAAAATTAAAACATCTGGGCATCGTGGCTCGGCCGAGAACATCGAGAAACTTGGTTTTAAAATTCTTGTAAATCCAAAACACGTCTGAAAATCATGAAACTTGGCATGGATATCATGTCATGGTACTACCATGTTGTGGTAAAAAATTGGCCGAATAGGAACAGATTTTGGTATAAGCTTTTGCAAACCGAAGCTTCTATCAAGAAGGCTCATGGTTTTGAGAGGGAATGTGCCACCTTTGAGTGTGAAACCATATACATTGTCCCCCTTGAGCTTATTTACAAAGGCAACATAGAACTACATGAGTGCCCTATTAAATTTTGGAATTATCCCGGCTTCGTTTGGCCTTATTTACACATTAATTGAGTTTTTGGTCATTTAATGTGCATAATTCAAATTTGAACTACAAGCACATGCTCCCATGCACCAAAGTTGGTTGAAAAATCACATTTGTGTCCTCGGGTGAATTTCTACTCCCTCCTTCCATCTATATAGGTCCTAATGCATTTTTCGAGGCTAACTTTGACCAAACATTAGAGCAATAATATATGACATGCAACTTACACAAAGCATACCTTCAATTTTGTATGTCAAAGGAGCTTCCAATAATATAATTTTCATAGTACACATCTCATGTGCTATTAATCTTGTCAATAGTCAAAGGCTTTCTTGAAAAACACATTAGGCCCTATATAGATGGAAGGAGGGAGTAGGTCCCATGCAAAAAATGAGAATAAAATTCAAACATCCGGGCATCGTGGTTCGGTCGAGAACATTGAGAAACTTGGTTTTAAAATCAAGAAACTTGGCATGGTGTCATGTCATGGTAGTACCATGCCGTGGTAAAAAATTGGCCGAATAGGAACAAATTTTGGTATAAGCTTCTTGCAAATCGGAGCTTCTCTCAAGAAGGCCCGTGGTTCTGGGAGGGAACGTGTCACCTTTGTGTGCATAATTCAAATTTGAAATACAAGCACATGTTCCAGTGCACCAAAGTTGGTTGAAAAATCACATGTGTGTCCTCGGGTAAATTTCTAGGTTCCATGCAAGAAATGGGAATGAAATTCAAAATTCTGGGCGTCGTGGCTGGGTTGGAAACATTGAGAAACTTAGTTTTTTAATTCCTATAAATCCAAAACACGCATGAAAATAATGAAACTTGGCTTGGTGCCATGACATGGCACCAACATGCTGTGGTAAATTTGCAGTCCGATTTGCGAGGGCGCACACATTAACAATCAACAAAGTCATTTTGGAACAAGTGCTGTCACGTTACAATTGGAAACACAAGTATTATTGAAACCGTGGGCGTTCTACTTACTAGTACCATTTACGTGCCGTCACGCGTGCCCATTTTTTATTAGCTAGGAGGCGCCGTGCAGGGTAGATATTTGAGTACGAGAGGCATGCGATCAGACCCCTGCGCGTGCTTATCGGGAGGAGAGCCCTTTGACCTCCATCTGCCGTCCACCTCTCCCAAGGTCTCCATTAATGGCGCCCGAGCCTCTGTTTAATGGCGTGCTATGTCTCACCTGGCTGAGATTTAAGAGAGAAAAAAGAAAATCTGAAAGCACGGATCTTGATGTAAGATCCGACAGACCTATATAGCATCTACTATGACTTATAGCAAGACTGATGAATATATAAGGACGATTAAATTTTTTTTGATCAAAGAAGGGCTTGCCCCTTTCAATTTTCATTACTGAAAACCGCCACAATTCACAAGAAGTTCAGCACAACTCCAGCCTAACACGAAGGACTAAAAGCTACCAGATTGAAATCACAACATCCCAAGAGGCCAAGAAAGGCCAAACATCCGTGCTAGAACCCAACATTTCACAACTGACGCCACAATCCACATCCTAAACTGATTATTACATCAAAAGAAACCAGGAAACTAGTCTCCACGGCGAGCGGCGATGAGCTCTTTCGTGTCCTCAAGACGCTGCTTGAGAACATCCATGGATTCCTCCACCAGCCTTTGGCGCTCGTTGCGGATCATGTCATTCTCGTCCATAAGTTTCTTTAACAAGGCACTGGTATCCTCCTGCAAGTCTGCACTTCGGACGATCTTCTCCCTCAGCAGCTCGCGCTCGGCCCGGAGCCTCTCATTGCCCTCCCTTAGTTGCCGGATGACGCCGGTAGCCTGTTCAAACGAGGCTATCATGTCGTCCTGCAACCTCGCTGAGCCGGAGATCTGATCCATCTGGCTATGGACGATCGCATGCATGCGCCTGTAACAGTCGTCGCCTGCCCGCGAGAAATTTTCCCAGGCCGCCGCAGCGCGGCGGGACATCTCTGCTGCATTCCTGGTGCGGCGGGACATCTCTGCTGCTTCCGTGGCGCGGCCGGGCCAGTCTGCTGCATCGACGGCATGGCGGGACCTCCGTGCTGCTTCAGCGGTGCGGCGGGACCTCTGTGCTGCTACTTCCGCGCGACGTGACATGTCGGCTGCTCTTGCAGCGAGGCGGGACATCTCTCGTGCTTCCGCTTCCATGCTCGCCTCTCCCCAGTGGCAATCTCTCGACCCAGAACTCATGCTGGCCATGGCAGACACAAGAGAAGGATGCTGAATGACTTGTTTGTTTTTGTGGATGAGGAGTTGAGGAGGAATGTGCAGTCATCCTGGCATACTAGTATTTATAACCGAGTACTAATACGCTCCTAAGTGGGAAACCGTTTAGGTTGTGATTGGGGTGAACAGGTTTGCAATTCAATATAGCGTGGAGTAATTTGGAATGTGACGAGACGCAAGCTCAAAATTTATTAACGGTTCTAGTTTCGAAGTGCGGCACTATTCCCGGATGGAGTACTTCTTTTTCTACTCCCTCCTTTCCGGTTTTATAGGGCTTATCTCAAAATTCTAGTTTTTCCATTTTATAAGGCTCAATTTGGTTGTCCCCAACACATGTTCAGATTCCAAGGTGCATTAAATCATTGCATGCAAGTATTAAGAGAAAATTGACCAATGCATGTACTTTATGCATGCATGCATTGCAATTAATGCATTAAACTTATCTCTTGGGACTTCTCGCACGCACCATCGCGCCACCCACAAAAACTTGTACTCTGAGTTTAGTAGTACGTTATACAGGAAGAGAAGAGGTGCACACACGCACTCGTCTTCTCACACACGCGTCTATTTTTTCTCGAAAAGGAGGATGATGACCCCCGACCTCTGCATATATGGGAGTCACACACGCAAATTATTGAAATATATCGAGTGCAGTGCTTTGATGTGTCGCGTCAACTCATACATCAACGAGAAGCTTGATTATCCTCTCCCTCGCGGACTTAACCGCACCTGCCTTTGGCTGTATGACAGGTTGGCCACACACCTGTAGGGCCCACCTGTCATACACACAAAGGCAGGAGCGTCCCTCCCTCACCCATAGCGTGGTGGCTGGCAAGACTAGGAGAAGCTTTCGCTACACGCTCTCCCTCCCGCACGCGGTGGAGATGCAGCAGTTCAATCGGTGTCAGATGGCCAGAAGCGTACTGCAGTACTCCTCCAGTGTAGTAGTATTCCATCATTGTTCGACTTCCCGAAGAGGCGAAGAGCCAAGCGCAGCCCGGACGCTCGTGTGGCAGTTTCATGTGTATAGTAGTCTAGGATAGCATGTATCGTGCCTGTAAGCATAAAATCGTTGGGGTCGGCTCCATGCTATGTGGCCGTCTCGAAGTTTTAAAAAAAATTAAAATAGTCTTCTATCCCTACCCGAAAACTGCCGCACGTACTGCCCGGGAAAAGCCCCGCCCTCAACTTTTAACTACGCGAAAATAGTTCGAGCTTGTTCGTTCTATATAAATACAATACTTACTATATGTTTATTCACCCGTGGGGTTGTTCAATGAATGGAGGGGCGGGGAGCACAAGTGAACAATACTGTAGTACTACTAGTAGTAAGTAGGAGTCGTACAGTAGTCACCTTAAATAGAGAGTTTCTTTTCTTTAATGCCACGTACACAAATTGAAATGCTTGTTGTGGAGAGAAAAAGGATAATCACTCCACTATATATGGACGCAGGGGCCTGAGCGCTTGCTTTACTAGGGTTGCTCTCTTCATTCTCTCATCCTCTCCAGATATAAACAAGACAGCGGTAGCGACATTTTCTCTCTGCTCACCGCTGGTCACAGATCTGGCTGGATCCCTTCGGCCGGTGTGTGTAGAGGACTAAAAGGTGCATCATTCACGCGGTCATCGCCGCCGAGGGAGGAAACCCACAGCTGCCGGAGGGGCCCGATCCTCTGCCCGTGCCGTTCTCTCTGACACATGGCCGGCTCGGGAGGTCCTCCGACCCTTCTTCCTCCCTGCTGTATTGTCCGCAGATCCGACCTGCCGCCGTCGACATCCCGGCAACCCTCAGGTATAAGTTCTTCGAAAGCGGCCTCGCTCTACTGCCTCAGCTCCCCACGTATCTGCATGTGCATCTTTTTCTACTCCCAAAGCCACCTAATTTTTTTAGTATTATTAGAGGTAAAGCTACTTCATGCATTCGAATCTAGGGCTTTGTTCAAACAACGAAGTAAGGGGGGAAAGTTGTAGCATGAATCTAGGACTTGATTCAAAGAGGAAATAATATGGTGAAAGTAGTAGAGACCGGATACCCAACCGGTCTCTTGGTTGAAAAGGGAAATAATGGGAAAACGCAGTACAAACTGGATAAGGAACAGATCTATTATTGGTTGAAAAAAGGATAGAAAGTGGCGGCTGGTGGACAAGTCAACAGAGTATGTCCAGGATTAGATTTGCTGCCATCACATACTAAAAGGTCTCTAGGATTAGATTTGCTGCCCTCACATAGTAAAAGGTCTCAGGATTATATTTGCTGCCCTCACATAGTAAAAGGTCTCCAGGATTAGATTTGCTGCCCTCACATAGTAAAAGATCTCCAGGATTAGATTTGCTGCCCTCACATAGTAAAAGGTCTCCAAGATTAGATTTGCTGCCCTCATATAGTACAATGGCACTCCTGCTGTTTTCCCCAGTATGATAAGTAAGTTGCTCCTTTACGCTGCTTAGTGTCCTGGTGTCCCCATAGTCCCATGCCCTTAAACCAACTCTTTAGCTGTTATTGATTTACTATGTCTGGTAAACAAGCAATGCCACCATTAAAGTAATCCCATATTTGAGGAATCTCATTATTGATCATAATGCTTCTGGTAATATGAAGCATTGGTGACATTTTAAAATTTCTACTGTCCTTGCGTGATTGCCATGAACATAATTAAGATGCTTCTTTTCATTTTGTATATGTTTCGTATATTCTTATTGACCAGCAACTGTTTACTTTCTATCTTTTTGTGTAGATAGGGATATCCATTTCACCTTGTTGCTATTGTGACCTTTTGGTGAACTGCACAAAACACTTTTTTTTGGAATGAGTGTCTTGTGCAGTTCAACTAAAATGTCACGTGGGCAACATCTCTCAATTTTGGTGGAACTGCACAAAATGGTGATTGGAGTTTCCAAAATCTCCGTCAAGTCAACATTTTATTAGCCTTTGCAAGATGGAGCCGTCACTGTCACCACAATGGCACTTTATTTTAGTGGAACTGCACAAAAGGATAAGAAAATTATAGTTGCACCTTACATGAGCCGGACAGCCAACCTTAATGTTCCTCAATTTTAGTGCAACTACTAAAGAAGAACCTGCCAGCTCACAAGAGCAAGTACTTCTTGCTAGCTGAATGATGCAATCTTTGCTTCATTTCAGGTGAGCTGCAGAAAAAGGCGCATGAATTGAATCATGGAACTCCAGGCAGACCTCATCCAAGTAGAGCTGGAGGTTGAGTTCAAGGAGGCCGCTATTAAAGCAAAATCATGCTCTCCTGTCTCCTTGTTTGTGCTGTGCAAACATGTTGTGCAAATAGGAATACTCAACTATAGATGTTGTGACAGTCAAGAGCATTCGCCAAGTTCTTCGATTGTATGACATGGCTAGCCAAGATGGATTTAATCCCGATATTCACTTTATCAAAAGGCTCTAATGGGTTGGTTCTGAATCTTGCAAGCTGGGAATCAATGAGATGTGTAGGCATCTTTGTTGTACTTATTATTTGGATCTTATTTGTTGGTTCTGAATCTTGCAAGCTGGGAAACACGGCATGATGATGCAAAGGTCAATAACCATAACAAATAGTTCAAACTTGGTAGTATTATCTTTGTGAAAGTGCGACAAATGTGCTGATCGTGTGCGTCCTGAGAATAATAATTCTAATTGTTGTCCATGTTGATCTTGTGGCACTGATAGAACGAGCGAATGCATTGCTTGTTTTAAGTACACATTTCTATTAAATCTAATTAAATTTAAGTAAAGTGACCACTAACTCATGTTATTACAGTACCAATGCAGACCCGCTCGTGAACCGACGTGTGGCCAAGGGTGCATCTTCTGCCGGGCATGCAGCGGACGAGGGAGGGGTAGTAACTGTTGTCGCCTGTACACACTCAGCTTACTGTTGAATCTAGTTCCCCAAGAGCTGAAAAACAAACTGCTGCCGCCTTCTACACACTCGTTCACTCGAAGAGACTCCAATGGCGATCCGAGGGGTGAGCCTGCTGGATATGGACTTCAGCAAGGAGTTCCCCTTTGAGTTCGCCATTCAGTCATATGGCTGCACCAAGTTGAATGTGATGTACACCAACAATACG
Source organism: Triticum aestivum (assembly GCF_018294505.1). Lineage (NCBI taxonomy): Eukaryota > Viridiplantae > Streptophyta > Magnoliopsida > Poales > Poaceae > Triticum > Triticum aestivum. Next base: position 418,579,342 of record NC_057797.1, on the reverse strand, counting down.
GACTCGGTGAAGATCTGCCTCGCCTCAGTCCTATGGCTGCACCAGGTTCTGGAGCATTCGCCCGTTTCATCGGCAGCGCCGACTGCACCTCCGCTACGGTGGAGAGAAGGAAGAACGTGACGATTCGGCCATCTGGTGCAACAAGCTTGTCGACATCCAAAAGCAATACAAGATCATCAGCAATAGGCAGGAGAAGGACTCCATGGTTGACCTCGCTGAGACCATCATCGACCCTTGATACGCCAACATGAAAGAAGACGACCTGAACATGTGGGGCGTACCTCCGAATCTAGCCTACATAACCTACGCGGCCAAGGACGCATACGCATGCTACGACATGTACAGACAGATCTTGGACATGAGGGTGTGTCTGCTTCCCGTAATCGATGAGTACACGGACAGCCGCAGCGTCATGATCAAGTGTGCCAGGAAGGTCTAGATGTTGTACTTTATCTGTTTATAAGCACCTTTATCATCTGAGTGTTTCATGCATTAGCCTATGTGTCGTAATTATCTGTTTTGTCCGAAATATTTCTTTTAAGAACCCATTAACCTGATTTCTTTTTTAGTGGCTATTTGCTTATGTATCTAAACTAGTTCACTTGTCCGTAAAAAAAACTAGTTCACTCGGCTGCCGTGCTTTGAATCTCCTTCCTCCCAACATATTCCCCTCCTCAGGTGGACCCAGCAGGTCTTTGAATTTTCTCCCACTTTCTTTTTCGATGTAAACTGAGTTTTCTCCCAGTACTTTCCCCTAGAACCAACTCAACTGTCCCACGTCTAGCCTAAAAAATAGTAATACCCCATGTACTATTAACTCATCAAATTAAAATGATATTTTATTTCGTAAGTTGAAAGTTCTTACAAAATAATAATAATAATTGTTTATATATAACTTGGCAAGTTAACTCCTAGTGATTGCGTACATAAGCTTGCAAAGATTTTACTGACGTGCAATCATGTATTTATGTTTTTATAACATTTCTCCGTCTAGCCCAACATGATATTTTCACCCAGCCCAGCAAGTCCGCGGATTTTGAGAAAAATGCAAATTGGATTTAAACGGGCTGCATAGATGCTACATCATTGTTTCACCCAGCCCATCAAATGGACTAAAAAAATGGACTGACAGCTAGGTCCATGGCCAGAGCCTAGTTTTTTGTGATTTGCCAAGTAAGTCTCTTTGTTAGGCCTGTCGGGCTGCAAATCTTTCAAGACGAGGAGAGCTTTCATTCGGCTGGCCGAGAAAATGGCCCATCAGTAATGAGAAATGGGCTGTACATTTTTAAAACACATCAAACCGGCAATTAGTTTCAAATATCTTTTTTTTTTCATTTCAAGATTTTAAATTACATTAATTTTTATGCGTGGAGACTTCGTTGGATTTTATATTGATATACATTTATTTTTAAAATCAGTTTGAATGCGAGTCGAAATTTCAGGATTAAAAATAGTTCGGACCGCACCGAAATATGCAAAATTTCGTATAATTTTTTAACCGTGGCCACAATATGGGCTGTAATGCTAACAAAAACAATATGGGCTCCAAAAAAACCTTAAGAATTAGCAAATGGGCTGTATGCTGTTTTCCGCAGATTTGAGGCTTTCCCAATAAAAGGTTGATGCACAAGCAGTGACTGTTGGATATCCATCGAACGGCCATCATGCTTCTTCAATCTCTGCTCTTCCTGCTCCAGCCGCTCAAACAAGTGCCGGTGGGAGGACTGCCAGCTCCCTCCTCCCCGCGGCTGGCTGTGCTGCCGCGCAGGCCTCACCGCCCCACCGTACTCCCATCGCTGGCCTAGCCATCCCTCTATTCACCCACACCTGCTGTTATTCTTCGGCGACGGTAGACGAACCAGTAAACCCTTGTACAGTCGTACTCCCCTCCGCGTGGGAAACAACTGCCGAGTCTTCCCTGCCTCCGTGTCGTTCTATTCCTAGGCCTCGCCGTCGTCCATCGCCCTGGTGTTCTCGGCGCGGCCTGGTCAACGTGGTCAACGACCGACATGCATCTGAAGTGGACTGTACGTGGAGAGGCCGACAGCTGGGTCCACGGCCGCACGCAAGGAAATGCCTCCTTATTATGCGCAAAATAATGATTCCTCCACCTGACATTAGGGACCCACCGAAAGGGCCTCTATATTTCACGAAAAAAATGTTACCGCCACTGACAGCTCGGACCCACCAGCTATATCTTTGCACGCAAGGAAGTGCCTCCTTATTATCCACAAAAAAAATGAATACTCCCCCTATTAGATGGGACCCAATATAGTGGCAGGCTGACTTGTGGGCCTACTAAGTTGACGGGGACGGAGGGCTTTGTCAAGTTAGTCAATATATGCACGATTCTAGCTCCAGTGTCCGTAGGATGACCATCCAACGGCCGTAGTGCTTCTTCAACCTCTGGTCTTCTTGCTCCAGCCGCCCAAACCAGCGTCGGTCGTGCCTCGTGCTCCTGCCTCCCATGGCCATATGCGATGCGGCGGAGGCCTCAGCGCCCCCTACTACTCCCACCGCTGGCCAGGCCATCCCTCTACTCACCCACACCCCCTGTTATTCTGCGGCGAGGGCAGCCTCACACCGTAGCAAACTAGTGAACCCTCGTACTCCTCTACGCGTGGGCATCCACTGCCGTGTCTTCCCCGGCTCCACGTCGTCCCCTTCCCAGGCCTCGCCATTGTCCACCGCCCTGGTGCTCTCGGCGCGGCGTGGTCAACGTGGTCAAGGAACGGCTTCCATCGGATGTGGAATGTACGTGGAGAGGCTGACAGCTGGGTCCACGGCTGCAGCAAGGAAGTGCCTCCTTATTACATGCAAAATAATTATTCCTCCACCTGACAGCGGGGACCCACCGGACGGGCCACCGTATTTCATGAAAAAAACGTTTCCCCCTAACTGCTGGGACCCACCAGCTACACCTTCGCACGCAAGGAAGTGCGTCCGGAAAAAAAAACAAAATGATTAGCCCCCCTGACTGCTGGGGCCAACCAGCTACATCTTCGCACGCAAGGAAGTGCCTGACAGTCGGGACCCACGTGGTCGAAGCGTACGTAGCATTGTCATTCTGGTTGCGAACGTGTACGTACATATATACTGGTCGATGTAGAGGCGCGCACGTGTCGTAGTAGAGGTGCACACGTGTCGTAGTAGAGGCACGCACGTAGCATGTACACGTATGTACAGCGACCAGGGTGCAAGAAAGAAAATACGGCCATGTACGTACATACGGGCAGGGTCTCGAACGCCTACTCGCGCATACGTACGGCTAGGACTCGTGTACATGGCTGGGTCAGAACGGAGAAACAACATCGTCGTCGTGTTCATGGGGAGGCAGCGTCGTCGTGGTGTTCATGGGGAGGTAACAAAATGCGTCGTGTTCATGGGGAGGCAACGGAATGCGTCGTGTTCATCGGGAGGCAATGGAATGCGTGGGAGCCAACCGGCTAGGTCGGAATGGAATGCGTGGTCGTGTTCATTGGGAGGGATTGGACGGAACAAGCGATGGAAACGAGGCCTGAACGGGGTCCTATTGATCGGGAGGGGTATGGCATATTGCAAAACGGAGGAAACGGACCTCCTACGGTCGAAACTGGGGTCCTGTTGACCGGGAGGGGTGTGGCATACCGCAAAACGGACGAAACGGACCTCCTACGGTCGAAACGGGGTCCTGTTGATCGGGAGGGGTGTGCCCTACCGCAAAACGGACGAAACGGACATCCTACGGTCGAAACGGGAGTCCTGTTCATCGGGAGGGGTGTGGCGTACCATAAAACGGGACTCCACGAGATACTGTTCATCTCCACCGTTGACCTCCTCCAACCTCCACGGGCTACCGTCGACCTCCTCCAGCCTCCACGGGCTCCTGTTCATCCAGCCTCCACCGCGCGCTACTCCACCGGCTACTGTTCAACCACCCCTCCACCGTCCACTGTTCATCCAGCCCTCCACACCATGGGGTCCTGTTCAACCATCCCTCCACAGGCACCCCTCCACCGTCTACTGTTCATCCAGCCCTCCACCACACCACGGGGTCCTGTTCATCCAGAGGCAATGCCACCGTTTACTGTTCATCCAAACCCCCTTGCAACGCTCACTGTTCATCCCAGAGGCAGCATCGATCGGCTTCAGTTAGCAACAGTAGTGAAGGAATCGCTTGATCGGGTTCAGTTAACATCCATCGATCGATCGCTCGGGTTCAGTAACGCGTAGCCTGCAGTGCAATCGCTCGGGTTCAGTTAGAGCCCAATGGCTCGCTCGGCTTCAGTTAGAGCCAACGCCTCGCACACACGCGCGTATGTGTACGAGAGAAACGCGCATCGCTCGGCCCTGACCTCCCACCGTAACCGGGAACTCCCCGAAATTTTCCTCCCCCTCGCTTCTACCACGGTTTTTTCCGTCATGGACGGCCCAAAGAATGTCATGCAACTACGTCTCCGGCCCGCCCAAGACGAAAAGCCCATTTTCTGTCATGATTTTTTGTCATAGAAGTAGGAGCCCACCACATCTATGATGATACCGGGTTTTGTCACAATTATCATCATAGAAGTGTCATATGTATGACAGAAAAAAAATTTGTTCGGCCCAAAATGTCACGGATGTGTCTTTTTTTTGTAGTGTATACATGTTCCTTTGACTATCAGATTATGCAACTCCCGAATACCGGAGGAACACTTTGTGTTCTACCAAACTTCACAATGTAACTAGGTGATTATAAAGGTGCTCTACAAGTGTCTCCGATGATACTTGTTGAGTTGGCATAGATCGAGATTAGGATTTGTCACTTCGATTGTTGGAGAGGTATCTCTGGGCCCTCTCGGTAATGCACATCACTATAAGCCTTGCAAGCAATGTGACTAATGAGTTAGTTGTGGGATGATGCATCACGGAACGAGTAAAGAGACTTGCCGGTAACGAGATTGAACTAGGTATTGAGATACCGACGATCGAATCTCGGGCAAGTAACATACCGATGACAAAGGGGACAACGTATGTTGTTATGCGATTTGACCGATAAAGATCTTCGTAGAATATGTAGGAGCCAATATGAACATCCAGGTTCCGCTATTGGTTATTGACCGGAGATGTGTCTCGGTCATGTCTACATAGTTCTCGAACCCGTAGAATCTGCACGCTTAACATTCGGTGACAATCGGTATTATGAGTTTATGTGATTTGATGTACCAAAGGTAGTTCGGAGTCCCGAATTAGATCTGGGACATGATGAGGAGTCTTGAAATGGTCGAGACGTAAAGATCGATATATTGGATGACTATATTCGGACATCGGAAAGGTTCCGAGTGATTCGGGTATTTTTCGGAGTACCGGAGAGTTACGAGAATACAGGGAAGAAGTATTGGGCCTCATGGGCCAAGTGGTGGAAGAAAGGAGGCAGGGCGCATGGGCCCCCTAGCCCAAACCTAATTGGACTAGAAGGCCGGGCCCCCTTTCCTCCTTTTCTCCCTCTCCTTCCTTCTCCCCTTCCCCCTTCCTTTCCTCCTCGTAGTAGGAGTAGGAAAGGGGAGTCCTACTCCTACTAGGAGGACTCCTCCTCCTGGCGCGCCCTAGGAGGGCCAGCCGGCCTCCCCCCTTGCTCCTTTATATACAATGGCAGGGGGCACCTCTAGACACACAAGTTGATCATTGATCCCTTAGCCGTGTGCGGTGCCCCCTCCACCATAATCCACCTCGATCATATCGTAGCGGTGCTTAGGCGAAGCCCTGCATCAGTAGCAACATCATCACCGTCAGCACGCCGTCGTGCTGACGGAACTCTCCCGTGAAGCTCTGCTGGATCGGAGTTCGTGGGACGTCATCGAGCTGAACATGTGCTGAACTCGGAGGTGTCGTGCGTTCGGTACTTGGATCGGTCGGATCATGAAGACGTTCGACTACATCAACCGCATTCTCATAACGCTTCCGCTTACGGTCTACGAGGGTACGTGGACGATACTCTTCCCTCTCATTGCTATGCATCACCATGATCTTGCGTGTGTGTAGGAATTTTTTTGAAACTACTACGTTCCCCAACACAAAAGTAGTTCTTGGAGAGCGTAGCCAATGTCTTGTCACGTCCAAAGTGACCCATAAGCCCTCCTCCATGAGCTTCTTGCAAAAGTAACCAATGAAGAGAATACTTGGGGATACATAGTTTGTTAGCTCTCATAAGATAATCATCTTTGATGTAATAGCATTCCTAAGATGTATGCGTCAAACATTTGGCATAATGAGTAGCAAAAGTAGGATCATGCGCATACAAGTCTTTTATGTGCTCAAAAGCAATGACATTCAATTCAAGTTGAGTCACAAGCATGCATTTGCGGGAGAGAGGATCCACCACTATGTTTTCTTTACCCTTAATGTACTTGATGACATAAGGAAAAGATTATATAAATTCACTCCATTTAGCGTGCCTTCTATTCAACTTGGTTTGACCCTTAAGATACTTGAGAGTTTCATGGTCAGTATTGTAACATCCCAATTTTCAATTTGGATGTTATACATAGGTCATCATGTGCATATCATATTTTAATTGCATTTTGTTTGTGATCCTAGAAATCTTATGCAACTCAAGGACCCAAGGAGAGAGTTGGGGATTTCATTTATTTTCATATTTGTCTTTTTCTCAAATTTGGAAAGAGGGATCATTTTGATTTTAATATTTTTCTCTCCAATTATTTCCAATATTAAAAAAAGTTAAAAGAGAGAAGATAATATGACTTCTTCAAAAAAAGAGGAATATTGGAGGAAAAATTTGAAAATCAAACATATATTTTATTTGAGATTTTATTTAAATTAGAAAAATATGCATTTTTGAAAATTGCATTTCTAGGCCAGAAAAACGTTCACTTTGGTCTAAATATTTAATTTAGACGATGAAAATTGTTTTTGGCATTTTTAGAATTTTTTATATTTTATTAGGATTTTTCTTCGGCGGAATTTTATTTTAAAAAAATTCCCGACCGGCTGGGCAAACCCAGCCGGCCCACTCCCGCGCGCCGCCTTCCTCCCGCCGCCGCCGTGTGTGGCACGGATGCCGAGGAGGAGTCCGAGCCGGACTCCACCCCGGGCTGGCCCCCTCCCCTAGCCGCGACGCTGCCCCCGCCCTTTAAATCCTGACCCGCCGCCCCTCTCCACCTCACCTGCCACCCTCAACCACTGCCGTCGCCCGCAACCACCGCCGCCGCCGCTTCTGCAGTGGCCGCCTGTCGCTGCTGCCGCGCGCCGCCACTCGCCGCCGATGTCGCCGCCCCACCACGCCGCCGTCGGAGCTTCTCGCCTCACCGGAATCCCGCCTCGCCGCCGGACCTCACCGTCATCGTGAACCGGTAGAAAACCGCCCCAGTTCGCCGGTTCGTTTCTTTTTTTTTCGGTTTTCGATCTAGATTGGTTTTATTTTAGGGTTAGGGTTTTCTCTGTTTTTCCCGATCGGATCTAGTTAACGAATGTTCACTCGAATGTCTTCGTTAGCGAATGCGTTCGTCCGTTCGTCCCTGTTAGCGAACGTTCGTTCGTTAGTCTTTTCTTTTTCTTTTATTTTCGTCCAGGGACCTATCCGCAATTATTTTTATCGTAGATTAGCCCCTGATCTTCAAACCCTTGCAACCTTTTAACCGTTCCTCCAAATCCAGTGAAACCAGCGTAAAAATCTTCGTCTCAAAACCCTCTTTCTAGTTAACCAACTTGAACATGATTTTGAGAATTTAAAATTTGGTTGCAAGCAGATTTGATTTTGAACTTCTTTTGACCGCAGTTTGAGTTTCGTAGCTCCGATTCGATTGATTCTTTTTGCAAATCGAAGCTCTTCTCTTGATCTTTCGATTTGGATCTTTTCTCTTGAGTTTTACCTTTGCATATATTTCCTTAGTGCTTACGTATGTTATTGTTTGTTTGCGATAGAGTTTCCGGAGTGCGAAGCGTGCTACTATGAGTCACTAGGGTTTTCAGATCGTCAGCAAGGCAAGTAACACTTTGATCATACCCCTTTATTACCCAGTTTTTATGCATTAGTTTTGACCCTCAAACATTGCATGAGTAGGATCTGATTTAACCGGTGGGTATTGGGAAGTAGTTGATGAGGTAGAACCAATTGTCCTTTATGTAAACCTTGGGAGTTACTTCTACGTTATGCTTATACTGCTATGCTATGCTCGTAGACGTGGTTTGGTTGAGTGTATCCATGACAGATGTGAGAGTTGTTAAATAATGGTTAACTTAAGGTGGCTACTTTAATACACAGCTGGGTGGATTGGTTGAGGCACCCTGGAGCACCCAGTGGTTGTCTGGGCACCTAGAGCAATCCAGCACTGTCCTGGTATATCCCGGAGTACCCGTATGATCATCCTATGGTTCGCCACCCAGGCTCAAAGGGATCATAAGATTATTCATGCTAGAAACTTCCGTGTGCAGCCACAAGCCATTATGGGCTCTAGCATACTTGAGTAAGTTGTGGGAAACCTTTCCATGATGGGCTAGCAGATGTGGGGGATTGTAGGTGTACCGGCCTATCTATCGGTTAAGGGGACCTCTTCGGAAAGATTGTGTCTCAGTCATCCGTTTCTCAAACAACATGCAGTGTGAGAAATTCAATGGAGGAGATCGAGTCTTGTGGGGAAAAGTGCGCAAACTTCTGCAGAGTGTACAAACTAATCATGGTTAGCCATGTCCGCGGTTATGGACATCTTGAGTATCTGGTTCTTGAATTATTGGTTTAATCTCGTCACTCTTAATTAATTTTGTTGGGCTATTAATTACTTTTTAATTGGGATTGAGTTGGAGGAACCTTCTCAATATTTATCAACCAACTTGATAGTTAAATAAAATATATTCCTTTGTAGTAGGGAAAAATTGGATTTACGCAAACATGATAACCATAGAGCCTCCACCAGCCATATATGCATGTAGTGATAGCAGTTATTTTTGTTCATTGCTCTACAATGTTATTTTGCCAGCATATTCCATGTGCTGACCCATTTTGGGCTGCAATGTATTATGTTGCAGACTTTCCAGACGAAGAGTAAGGTGCGCTAGGTCATTGTCGTGCACTCAGCTATGTCGTTGGAGTTGATGTACTCATTTACCTTTGATGCTTCCGTAGTTATCTTTTAGATGGCCTTAAGCCATATTATTGTAATAAGTTCTCTTTTGAGACATTCTATGTAATAAGTGTGTGATTGCAATTTGTTATAAATCCTTCAAGTACTGTGTGTGTCAGCATTATCGATCCAGGGATGACACTTATACACAGAGATTTGACCATCTGAGGTCGGATCGCTACAAGATGTTATCAGAGCACACACTGACTATAGGACATGACCACTAAGATGAGCCATATGACACTCTTATCTACTCATTACTGACTCTTCTCCACTTTCCACTCTATAGATGGCGGGTTCAAGGAACAAGTTTGCTCAACCGGATGAAAACACCTCTTTCAACAACACCTGAAGGAAGCCACTAGGTACCTGAACATCGGAATACCAAGCTTCACTGGGACCTACACCACCACCTTACCCGAAGAAGAGCGTTGGACCATTCGAGTACATGTTCTAGGAAGGGCATTCACCCCAGTTACTGAGCCCATAGAGTTTTCCTTTGATGCACCAACTTGGAGTCTAGAAAAGAGCATGGCAGCTCACATCGCCATGGGGTGCATCGGCGAAGTTTACCACAAGGATCTTAAGGACACCCTCTACCAGATATGTGGGCACCGAGATGAGCAATGGGAGATGATCAGCACCAGGAGGGACAAATCCATTGCAGCCTACATCCAGGAGTTGAACCAACACATTCGCCGCTAGGAGAACGAGATGTGCGCCAGCATGATAGACCTGAAGAAGGTGATGACCAGAAACATGGAGCTAGAAGAGGAACTCAAGTCTACACGCGATGGATATGAAGAGGAAATTGCAGTACTACTGGAGAAGAATGAGGATCCGAAGAAGAAGCTAGGAGTATTCATGGGAGACCCTGCGCCAGGAGGTGACAACCATCCCGAAGACTACATCATCATCGACGACACTAACTCCGACCCCGATAGTGATGATGACTATGAAGACGAAGCTGGAGAAGATATTATGGAATCATCTTCTGATCAAAATTTCTAGTCGACCACCATATTATCAGTAGTTTTCCCCATGTATATAGTAATAGTCCGAGTACTTTGTAACGGTAGCTAGATTGATTGTATGCCCTTGTTTGAATTGAGTGGTTTGATATGAATGTGTTTGTCTCATGTGCATATGGGTAGTGATTTTCTCCTTAGACCTCACTCTATTCTATTCTCTTCCCTCTAAACCCATCAGATGCCTCCGAGACGTGACCCCGGATTTGTCTTCCCACCGAAGCGCACTCAGTTGATCCAGCAGCAGAATGCCTTGATGCAGTTGCTAGTCCAGAACCAAGGCAACAACAACAAAAACAACCCACCGCCACCACCTCCAGTTGACAACTTAGCCCGTTTTCTAAGGTTGAATCCACCAGTGTTTTTCAGTAGCACCGAGCCGATTGTTGCTGATGACTGGCTCCGCAGGATTGGAAGGGAGCTGACCACCGCAGGTTGCACAGATGCTGAGAAGGTGCGCTTTGCCACACATTAATTGGATGGACCTGTAGCCTCATGGTGGGAGAATTACACATCCACTTTTCCCATAGCCAATGCCACTTGGGATCAGTTTCAGCAAGCATTCCGCACTGCACATGTCTCAACAGGAGCAATGAATATGAAGAAGCATTAGTTTCGCAACTTACGCCAGGGAAATGATACTTTAGGGCAGTACGTGGATGAGTTTAGCAAGTTAGCCCGCTATGCCTCAGATGATGTGGCCACAGATGCCGTGAAGCAGAAAAGTTTATGTAAGGGTTGAATGATGAGATGAGTATGCAATTGATGGTGGCAACATTCACTAACTACTAGGAGTTGGTAGACCGGGCCCTTATGATTGAAGGCAAGCAACAATAGATAGAGAGCCGCAAAAGGAAGTACGAACAAGGAAAGTATAATTCTGGAGCTCAGCAGAAGCCTCGTTTTACCCCGAACTCGGGAGGACACACTCATAATCATGGAGGCCATACCCACAATGGAGGGAGTTCGCATAACCACAGTGGCCCCAAGAATGGGAATGGGAATGGAGGCAGCAACGGACAGAACCGTTCCAACCCAGCAACACCCGCCAGGAAGGATTTAAGTCAAATTACTTGTTTCAAGTACGGGAAGATTGGACACTACGCCACCGTATGCCCCGAAGCAAAGAATGGAAATGACAATGGAAGCTCTGGGAAGAAGCCCAACCCTTTCAACAGGGGACAGGTGAACCACGTTAACGTAGAGGAGGTTGAAGAGCAGCCAGATGCAGTTATAGGTAAGTTTTTGATTGAGTCATTTACTGCAATCGTTCTTTTTCATACTGGTGCATCGCATTCATACATTTCGAGGGGGTTTGTGAATAAGTATAAGTTGCCCACCAAAGTTCTTAGGACACATATGTTAGTAAGCTCGCTAGGAGCTGAGTATATGGCAAGCGGAGGATGTTTTCAGATGCCATTGACCATAGGTACACATGTTTTCCCCTCAGACCTAATAATTTTGGAGTCACAAGGATTGGATGTGATACTGGGCATGGATTGGTTACCAATGTATGGAGGAAACATCGATTGTGCTAGTAAGTCAACTTTACTCGCCACCCCGGAGGGAAAAAGGATCAAGTATGTGTCTAGGCATGCGCCAAGGAGGACCCAAGTAAATTCTCTCTCTGGAGTTGTTCAGGAAGAAGTGCCTATTGTGAAGGATTACCTGGATGTATTTCCAGAGGAATTACCAGGCATGCCGCCAGATCGAGACATAGAGTTTTTGATATAACTATTGCCAGGCACCGGACCAATATCGAAGAGACCGTATCGGATGCCCGCAGATGATCTGGAGGAAATTAAGAAGCAGATTAAGGAGTTACTGGAGAAAGGTTACATTCGACCAAGTTCGTCACCGTGGGGAGCCCTAGTGCTCTTGGTTGAGAAGAAGGATGGATCTTTGAGAATGGTTGTTGATTATTGTGCATTGAACAAAGTGACGATCAAGAACAATTACCCACTACCGATGATCAATGATTTCTTTGACCAGCTACATGGAGCCAAAGTATTCTCCAAGATCGATCTTCGATCAGGATACCACCAGCTGAAGATCCGAGAACAGGATATACCTGAGACAACCTTTACCACAAGGTACAGGCTATATGAGTACACGGTCATGTCTTTTGGATTGACTAACACACCTGCCTATTTTATGAGTATGATGAATAAGGTGTTCATGAAGTTCTTGGATAAGTTTGTTGTGGCGTTCATTGATGACATATTGGTGTACTCGAAGAATGAAGAGGAACACAAGGAACATTTGCGCTTAGTTCTCGAGAAGCTCAGAGAACATCAGCTATATGCCAAGTTCAACAAGTGTGAATTTTGGTTGAAAGAAGTTGGATTTCTTGGACATGTTATATCAGGAGAAGGTATAGCAGTAGACCCTACCAAGGTTCAGTCTGTCACTGAGTGGTTGGCACCTACCTCAGTTGGAGAGATCCACAGTTTTCTGGGACTCACAGGATACTATAGGAGGTTCATTGAGAATTTTTCCAAGAATGCGGAACCCATAACAGAGTTGTTGAAGAAGGACACCAAGTTCAAATGGACCGAGGAATGTGAGGCCAGTTTTTAGGAGTTGAAGAAACGTTTGGTTACAACCCCAGTGCCGATTCTTTCGGATATACGCAAGGATTTCCAAGTGTATTGCGATTCTTCTCGCTTAGGACTTGGAGGAGTACTTATGCAATACGAAAGAGTTGTTTCATATGCCTCATGACAGCTTCAACCTCATGAGTTGAATTATGCCACACATGATTTGGAGTTAGCAGCCATAGTGCATGTGCTCAAGACCTAGAGACATTTTCTGATCGGAAACCGATGTGATGTGTACACGGATTAGAAGAGATTAAAGTACATTTTCACGCAGAAGGAGCTAAACCTCAGGCAAAGAATATGGTTGGAGCTCATAAAGGATTATGATATGAAGTTACACTATCACCTAGGAAAGGCCAATGTCGTAGCTGACACTTTGAGCCAGAAGATTATGTCAATATCCTCATAAGCGGAGGTTTACCGCAGGAGTTAGTTGACGATCTCAAGGAACTTCATTTGGAGATAGTTCCAAGAGGTTTTGTTGCAGCAATGGAGGTCCAGTCTACATTATTGGGAAAGACTCGAGAAGCTCAAAAGGATGATAAGGAAATTGCTGAGATAAAGAGAAGATGAGCAAAGGAAAAGCAAAAGGTTTTCGTGAGGATGAGCATGAGACTTTATAGTTTTAGGATTGTGTATATGTGCCTAATAATGCGGAGATCAGGAAATTAATACTTCAGGAAGCTCATGACTCACCATACTCGATTCACCCCAGAAACACCAAGATGTATTTGGATTTGAAGGAATGTTTCTGGTGGACAGGTATGAAGAGAGATATTGCCGAGTACGTAGCAGTATGTGATGTATGTCAGAGAGTGAAGGCAGGGCATCAGAATCCAGCAGGGTTATTACAGCCTATGCCGATACCCGAATGGAAGTGGGACAAGCTTGGCATGGATTTCATCACCGGATTACCTAGGACCCGGTCAGGATATGATTCTTTATGGGTATTAGTTGATCACTTGACCAAGGTAGCTCACTTTATCCTAGTGAAAACCACCTATACAAGCGCGAAGTTGGCCAAGATATATATGACCAGGATCGTATGTCTGCATGAAGTTTCGAGGACCATCGTATCAGATAGAGGGACACAGTTTACCTCGAAGTTTTGGAATCAATTGCACCAGACTTTGGGTACTAGGCTAGAGTTCAGTACAACCTTTCATCCGTAGACAGATGGATAGACCGAGAGAGTCAATCAGATTCTGGAGGACATGTTGAGAGCTTGTGCGCTAGATTATGGATCTAGTTGGGATGACAATTTACCTTACGCAGAGTTCTCGTACAACAACAGTTATCAGGCCAGTTTGAAGACGGCACCTTTTGAAGCCTTGTATGGAAGGAGATGCAGGACACCGTTAATGTGGGATGAAGTTGGAGACATCAGTTATTTGGACCAGATTTAATTAAGGACTCCGAAGAGAAGGTCAAGTTGATTCGAGATAGACCGAAGATAGCTCAATCCAGGCAGAAGAGTTATGCAGATATGATATGTCTCGAATGTATCTATAATTTTTTATTGTTCCATGCTATTATATTATCTGTTTTGGATGTTAATGGGCTTATTTATACACTTTTATATTATTTTGGGGACTAACCTACTAACCCAAGGCCCAGTGCAAATTGCTGTTTTTTGCCTATTTCAGTGTTTCGCAGAAAATGAATATCAAACGGAATCCAAATGGAATAAAACCTTTGGGAGAGTTATTTTTGGAACAAACGTGATCCAGGGGACTTGGAGTGGACGTCAAGCAACCAACGAGGAGGCCACGAGGCAGCGGGCGCGCCCTCCCCCATCATGGGCCCCTCGTGGCTCCACCGACCTACTTCTTCCTCCTATATATATATATTCATATACCCCGAAAACATCCAGGAGCACCACGAAACCCTATTTCCACCGCCGCAAACTTCTGTACCCAAGAGATCCCATCTTGGGGCCTTTTCCGGAGCTCCGCCGGAGGGGGAATTGATCATGGAGGGCCTCTACACCAACTCCATGGCCCCTCCGATGATGTGTGAGTAGTTTACCTCAAACCTTAGGGTCCATAGTTATTGGCTAGATGGCTTCTTCTCTCTCTTTGGATCTCAGTACAATGTTCTCCTCGATCTTCTTGGAGATCTATTTGATTTAACTCCTTTTGCGGTGTGTTTGTCGAGATCCATGAATTGTGGGTTTATGATCAAGTTTATCCATGGAAAATATTTGATTCTTCTCTGAAATATTTCATGTATTATTGGTTATCTTTGCAAGTCTCTTCGAATTATCAGTTTGGTTTGGCCTACTAGATTGATCTTTCTTGCAATGGGAGAAGTGCTTAGCTTTGGGTTCAATCTTGTGGTGTCCTTTCCTAGAGACAACAGGGGCAACAAGACATGTATTGTATTGTTTCCATCGAGGATAAAAAGATGGGGTTTATATCATATTGCTTGAGTTTATCCCTCTACATCATGTCATCTTGCCTAATGCATTACTCTGTTCTTATGATACTCTAGATGCATGCTGGATAGCGGTCGATGTGTGGAGTAATAGTACTAGATGCAGAATCTTTTTGGTCTACTTGTCGCAGGCGTGATGCCTATATACATGATCATGCCTAGATATTCTCATAATTATGCACTTTTCTATCAATTGGTCGACAATAATTTTTTCACCCACCATAATACTTATGCTATATCGAGAGAAGCCACTAGTGAAACCTATGGCCCCTGGGTCTATTCTCCTTTATATTAATCTCCAGTCAACAAGCTATTTCTATTACCTTTTATTTTGCAATCTTTATTTTCCAATCTATATCAGAAAAATACCAAAAATATTATCTTATCATCTCTATCAGATCTCACTCTCGTAAGTGATCATGAAGGGATTGACAACCCATTTATCACGTTGGTTGCAAGGTTCTTATTTGTTTGTGTAGGTACGAGGGACTTGCGTGTGGCCTCCTACTGGATTGATACCTTGGTTCTCAAAAACCGAGGGAAATACTTATGCTACTTTGCTGCATCACCCTTTCATCTTCAAGGGAAAACCAACGCAGTGCTCAAGAGGTAGCAAGAAGGATTTCTGGCGCCGTTCCGGGGAGTCTACGCACAAGTCAAGACATACCAAGTACCCATCACAAACTCTTATCCCTCGCATTACATTATTTGCCATTTTCCTCTCGTTTTCCTCTCCCCCACTTCACCCTTGCCGTTTTATTCACCCTCTTTTTTTCCGTTCCCCTTCTCTTTTCTTGTTCGTCTCTTTTGGCTTGTTTCTTGTTTGCTTGTGTGTTGGATTGCTTGCCTGTCACGATGGCTCAAAATAATACTAAATTGTGTGATTTTTCCAATACCAACAATAATGATTTTATTAGCACTCCAATTTCTCCTCTTACCGATACTGAATCTTGTGAAATTAATGCTGCTTTGCTGAATCTTGTCATGAAAAATCCGTTTTCCGGCCTTCCTAGTGAATATGCCGCTACCCATCTAAACAACTTTGTTGATTTGTGTGATATGAAAAATAAGAAAGATGTGGATAATGATATTGTTAAACTGAAGCTATTGCCGTTTTCTCTTAGAGATCGTGCTAAAACTTGGTTTTCGTCTTTGCCTAAAAATAGTATCGATTGATGGAATAAGTGCAAAGATGCTTTTATCTCTAAGTATTTTCCTCACACTAAGATCATCACTCTTAGAAACGATATTATGAATTTTAAGCAACTTGATCATGAACATGTCGCACAAGCTTGGGAGAGGATGATATTAATGATACGTAATTGCCCTACACATGGTTTGAATCTTTGGATGATTATACAAATTTTTTATGCCGGATTGAACTTTGCTTCTAGAAATCTTTTAGATTTGGCCGCGGGAGGCACTTTTATGGAAATCACTTTAGGAGAAGCTACTAAACTCTTATATAATATTATGGTTAATTATTCTGAATGGCATACTGAAAGATCTACTAATAAAAAGGTGCATGCTATAGAAGAAATTAATGTTTTGAGTGGAAAGATGGATGAACTTATGAAATTGTTTGCTAGTAAGAGTGTTACTTCTGATCCTAATGCTATGCCTTTGTCTACTTTTATTGAGAATAATAATGAATCTATGGATGTGAATTTTGTTGGTAGGAACAATTTTGGTAATAACGCGTATAGAGGTAATTTTAATCCTAGGCCGTTTCCTATTAATTCCTCTAATAATTATGGTAATTCCTACAACAATTCTTATGGAAATTATAATAAAATTCCCTCTGATTTTGAATCTAATATTAAAGAATTTATTAGTTCGCAAAAGAGTTTCAATGCTTTGATTGAAGAAAAAATGTCTAAGATTGATGAGTTGGCCAGGAAAGCGGATAGAATTTCTCTTGATGTTGATTCTTTGAAACTTAGATCTATTCCACCTAAGCATGATATCAATGAGTCTCTCAAAGCTATGATAATTTCCATTGATGAGTGCAAAGAAAGAACCGCTAGGATGCGTGCTAAAAAAATATTGCTTTGTGAAAGCGTGTTCTTCTAGTTTCCATGATAATAATGATGAAGATATAAAAGTTACTGATGTGTCCCCTATTAAATCTTTGTTTTGCAATATGAATCTTGATAATGATGGGACTGGAGATCAGTCAACTTTAGTTAGAAGGTGCCCCAATGATTCAGAGTTTTTAGATCTTGATGCAAAAATTGATAAAAGTGGGATGGGAGAGGTCAAAACTTTAAATAGCAATGAACCCACTATCTTGGATTTCAAGGAATTTAATTATTATAATTGTTCTTTAATAGATTGTATTTCCTTGTTGAAATCCGTGCTAAATTCTCCGCATGCTTATAGTCAAAACAGAGCTTTTACTAAACATATCGTTGATGCTTTAATGCAATCTTATGAGGAAAAGCTTGAATTGGAAGTTTCTATCCCTAGAAAACTTCATGATGATTGGGAACCTACTATTAAAATTATGATTAAAGATCATGAATGCTATGCTTTATGTGATTTGGGTGCTAGTGTTTCCATGATTCCTAAAACTTTGTGTAATTTGCTAGGTTTCCGTGAATTTGATGGTTGTTCTTTAAACTTGCATCTTGCGGATTCCACCATTAAGAAACCTATGGGAATAATTAATGATTTTCTTATTGTTGCAAATAGGAATTATGTGCCCATAGATTTCATTGTTCTTGATATAGATTGCAATCCTACATGTCCGATTATTCTTGGTAGGCCTTTCCTTAGAACAATTGGTGCAATTATTGATATGAAAGAAGGGAATATTATATTCCAATTTCCGTTAAGAAAAGGCATGTAACACTTTCCTAGAAAGAAAATTAAATTACCTTATGAATCTACTATGATAGCCACTTATGGATTGCATACCAAAGATGATAATACCTAGATCTATCCTTGCTTTTATGCCTAGCTAGGGGCGCTAAACGATAGCGCTTGTTGGGAGGCAACCCAATTTTATTTTTTTCCTTGCTTTTTGATTCTGTTTAGTAATAAATAATTCATCTGGCCCCCATTTAGATGTGGTTTTATGCTTTTAATTAGTGTTTGTGCCAAGTAGAACGTTTGGGAAGACTTGGGGAAAGTCTTTGCGATCTTGCTGTAAAAAACAGAAACTTTAGCGCTCACGAGATTTGCCGCCATTTTTTACTGGAGAGTTCTATTTAGTTAATTATTTTTGCAGATGATTAGTAGATAAAGTCCTCACGTCCAGAAATTAAGTTTAGAATTTTTTGGGTTCCATAAGTATTCGAAACCTACAGATTACTACAGACTGTTTTGTTTTTGACAGATTCTGTTTTTCGTGTGTTGTTTGCTCATTTTGATGAATCTATGGTTAGTAATAGAGTTTATGAACCATAGAAAAGTTGGAATATAGTAGGTTTAACACCAATATAAATAAATAATGAGTTCATTACAGTACCTTGAAGTGGTGGTTTCTTTTCTTTTACTAACGGAGCTCATGAAATTTTCTTTTAAGTTTTGTGTTGTGAAGTTTTCAAGTTTTGGGTAAAGATTTGATGGATTATGGAACAAGGAGAGGCAAGAGCCTAATCTTGGGGATGCCCACAGCACCCCAAGGCAAAATACTAGGACAACCAAAATCCTAAGCTTGGGGATGGCTCGGAAGGCATCCCCTCTTTCGTCTTCTTCTATCGGTAACTTTACTTGGAGCTATATTTTTATTCACCACATGATATGTGTTTTGCTTGGAGAGTCTTGTATGATTTGAGTCTTTGCTTTTTAGTTTACCACAATCATCCTTGCTGTACACACCTTTTGGGGAGAGACACACATGAATCGGAATTTATTAGCATACTCTATGTGCTTCACTTATATCTTTTGAGCTAGATAATTTTGCTCTAGTGCTCCGCTTATATCTTTTAGAGCACGGTGGTGGTTTTATTTTATAGAAATTAGTGATCTCTCATGCTTCACTTATATTATTTTGAGAGTCCCTTAGAACAGCATGGTAATTTGCTTTGGTTATGAATTTAGTCCTAATATGATAGGCATCCAAGATTGGTATAATAAAAACTATCATAAAAGTGCATTGAATACTATGAGAAGTTTGATACTTGATGATTGTCTTGAGATATGGAGATGGTGATATTAGAGTCATGATAGTTGAGTAGTTGTGAATTTGAGAAATACTTGTTCTAAAGTTTGTGATTCTCGTAGCATGCACGTATGGTGAACCGTTATGTGATGAAGTCGGAGCATGATTTATTTATTGATTGTCTTCCTTATGAGTGGCGGTCGGGGACGAGCGATGGTCTTTTCCTACCAATCTACCCCCCTAGGAGCATGCGCGTAGTACTTTGTTTCTATAAATAATAGATTTTTGCAATAAGTATGTGAGTTCTTTATGACTAATGTTGAGTCCATGGATTATACGCACTCTCACCCTTCCACCATTGCTAGCCTCTCTAGTACCGCGCAACTTTCGCCGGTACCATAAACCCACCATATACCTTCCTCAAAACAGCCACCATACCTACCTATTATGGCATTTCCATAGCCATTATAAGATATATTTCCATGCAACTTTCCACCGTTCCGTTTGTTATGACACGCTTCATGATTGTCGTATTGCTTTGCATGATCATGTAGTTGACATCGTATTTGTGGCAAAGCCACCGTTCATAATTCTTTCATACATGTCACTCATGAGTCATTGCATATCTCGGTACACCGCTGGAGGCATTCACATAGAGTCATATTTTGTTCTAAGAATTGAGTTGTAAGTAAATAAAGTGTGATGATCATCATTATTAGAGCATTGTCCCAAGTTAGATAAGGATGATGGAGACTATGATTCCCCCACAAGTCGGGATGGGACTCCGGACGAAAAAAAGGAAAAAAAGAGTCCATAAAAGAAAAAATAAAGAGAAGAAAGCCCAAATAAAAAAATGAGAGAAAAAGAGAGAAGGGACAATGTTACTATCCTTTTACCACACTTGTGCTTCAAAGTAGCACCATGATCTTCAAGATAGAGAGTCTCATATGTTATCACTTTCATATACTAGTGGGAATTTTACATTATAGAACTTGGCTTGTATATTCCAATGATGGGCTTCCTCAAAATTCCCTAGGTCTTCGTGAGCGAGCAAGTTGGATGCACACCCACTTAGTTTCTTTCTGAGCTTTCATACACTTATAGCTCTTGTGCATCCGTTGCATGGCAATCCCTACTCACTCACATTGATATCTATTGATGGGCATATCCATAGCCCATTGATACACCTAGTTGATTTGAGACTATCTTATCCTTTTTGTCTTCTCCACACCACCATTCTGTTCCACATATAGTGCTATGTCCATGGCTCACGCTCATGTATTGTGTGAAGATTGAACAAGTTTCAGAACATCAAAAGTATGAAACAATTGATTGGCCTGTCATCGGGGTTGTGCATGATTTAAATACTTTGTGTGGTGAAGGTAGAGCATAGCCAGACTATATGATTTTGTAGGGATAACTTTCTTTGGCCATGTTATTTTGAGAAGACATAATTTCTTAGTTAGTATGCTTGAAGTATTATTATTTTTATATCAATATTAGACTTTTGTCTTGAATCTTTTGGATCTGAATATTCATGCCACAATAAAGAGAATTGCATTGAGAATTATGTTAGGTAGCATTCCACATCAAAAATTCTGTTTTTATCATTTACCTACTCGAGGATGAGCATGAATTAAGCTTGGGGATGCTTGATACGTCTCTAATGTATCTATAATTTTTGATTGTTCCATGCTATTATATTATCTGTTTTGGATGTTAATGGGCTTTATTTTACACTTTTATATTATTTTTGGGACTAACCTACTAACCCAAGGCCCAGTGCAAATTGCTATTTTTTTTGCCTATTTCAGTGTTTCGCAGAAAAGAAATTTCAAACGGAATCCAAACGAAATGAAACCTTCGGGAGAGTTATTTTTGGAACAAACGTGATCCAGAGGACTTGGAGTGGACGTCAAGAAACAACCGAGGAGGCCACGAGGCAGGGGGGCGCGCCTACCCCCCTGGGTGCACCCTCCCCCCTCGTGGGCCCTCGTGGCTCAACCGACCTACTTCCTCCTCCTATATATACTCATATACCCTGAAAACAACCAGGAGCACCACAAACCCTATTTCCACCACTGCAACCTTCTGTACCCAAGAGCTCCCATCTTGGGGCCTTTTCTGGAGCTCCGCCGGAGGGGGCATCGATCACGGAGGGCCTCTACATCAACTCCATGTCCCCTCCGATGATGTGTGAGTAGTTTACTTCAGACCTTCGGGTCCATAGTTATTAGCTAGACGGCTTCTTCTCTCTCTTTGGATCTCAATACAAAGTTCTCCTCGATCTTCTTGGAGATCTATTCGATGTAACTTTCTTTGCGGTGTTTGTCGAGATCCGATGAATTGTGGGTTTATGATCAAGTCTATCTATGAACAATATTTGATTCTTCTCTGAAATCTTTTATGTATGATTGGTTGTGTTTGCAAGTCTCTTCGAATTATCAGTTTGGTTTGGCCTACTAGATTGATCTTTCTTGCAATGGGATAAGTGCTTAGCTTTGGGTTCAATCTTGCAGTGCTCGATCCCAGTGACAGAAAGGGAAACCACATGTATTGTATTGTTGCCATTGAGGATAAAAATATGGGGTTTATATCATATTGCTTGAGTTTATCCCTGTACCTCATGTCATCTTACCTAATGCGTTACTCTGTTCTTATGAACTTAATACTCTAGATGCATGCTGGATAGCGGTCGATGTGTGGAGTAATAGTAGTAGATGCAGGCAGGAGTGGGTCTACTTGTCACGGACGTGATGCCTATATACATGATCATACCTAGATATTCTCATAATTATTCGCTTTTCTATCAATTGCTCGACAGTAATTTGTTCACCCACCGTTATACTTATGCTATCTTGAGAGAAGCCGCTAGGGAAACCTATGGCCCCCGGGTCTATTCTCCATTATATTAATCTTCCATCAACAAGCTATTTCAATTACCGTTTATTTTGCAATCTTTATCATAAAAGTACCAAAAAAATATTATCTTATCATCTCTATTAGATCTCACTCTCGTAAGTGACAGTGAAGGGATTGACAACCCCTTTATCGCATTGGTTGCGAGGTTCTTATTTGTTTGTGTAGGTACGAGGGACTTGCTTGTGGCCTCCTACTGGATTGATAGCTTGGTTCTCAAAAACTGAGGGCAATAATTACACTACTTTGCTGCATCACCCTTTCCTCTTCAAGGGAAAACCAACGCAGTGCTCAAGAGGTAGCAATGTCCTCCTTGAGAGACGTCATTGATGTGTCAAGTAGTCTCTGGTATGTTGCTCGGATTGTCGCAAGTCGGTAGCGAGTAGGTCGATGCGGTCGCCCAAAGCTTCATTCTCTTGATGCAAAGCTCTTTGCGCGCCGAAGAGGTGGTTCTTGGTGATGTAGATGTTTGGGTCCTCATCTTGCTCGATGAAGAGTGGATTCGAAGAAGTAGTTGGCCTATCCATCATCTCAAGCAAATGTGAGTGGTAGAATGCAAAGAACTAGACCAAAGGTACCTTACCTGATGTTGAAAATGGATCAATGATCACTCAATAGTGTAACAAGGAAATATCACAATTGGTAACGGATCTCGTCAATTCTCACACCTTCACAAATAAAGACTATGGTGGAGTGATACGTCTCCAACGTATCTATAATTTTTTATTGTTCCATGCTATTATATTATCTATTTTGGATGTTTTATATGCATTATTATGCTATTCTATATTATTTTTGGGATTAACCTATTAACCTAGAGCCCAGTGCCAGTTTTTTTCCTTGTTTTTGAGCTTCGCGGAAAAGGAATACCGAATGGAGTCCAAACGGAATAAAACCTTTGCGGTGATTTTTCTTGGACCAGAAGACACCTAGGAGACTTGGAGATCAAGTCAGAAGAGCCATGAGGCGGCCACAAGGGTGTAGGGCGCACCCAGGGGGTAGGGCGCGCCCCTGCCTTGTGGGCCCCTTGGGACTCCCCTGACCTAATACTTTGTCCTATATATTCACATATATTCCAAAACCTTCATAAGCATCCACGAAAACACTTTTCCACCGCCGCAACCTTCTGTTCCCGTGAGATCCCATCTTGGGGCCTTTTCCAGCATCCTGCCGAAGGGGGATTCGATCACGGAGGGCTTCTACATCAACTCTATTTCCCTTCTAATGAAGCGTTGATACGTCTCCGTTGTATCTACTTTTACAAACACTTTTGCCCTTCTTTTGGACTCTAACTTGCATTATTTGAATGGAACTAACCCGGACTGACGATGTTTTCAGCAGAATTGCCATGGTATTATTTGTGTGCAGAAACAAAAGCTCTGGGAATGACCTAAAACTCCACGGAGCATCTTTTTGGAAATAATAAAAAATACTGGCAAAAGATCAAGGCCAGGGGCCCACACCCTAGCCACGAGGGTGGGGGCGCGCCTGCCCCCTGGGCGCGCCCCCTACCTCGTGGTCCCCTGCAGCTCCATAGACCTCAACCTTGACTCCATATATTTGCGTTCGGG
The DNA here is from genome assembly GCF_018294505.1 of Triticum aestivum. Classification (NCBI taxonomy): domain Eukaryota; kingdom Viridiplantae; phylum Streptophyta; class Magnoliopsida; order Poales; family Poaceae; genus Triticum; species Triticum aestivum. The sequence continues at coordinate 418,555,585 of NC_057797.1, read as the reverse complement.
GAGAAAAAATAAAGGAGAAGGATTCATCGCGTTTTACGATATGGAGCCGCCGCCAAGCCCTAAAACCTCTCGCGAGGGCTGATCACGAGGGTAATCCGTCGCCGTTGTCATCATTAACCATCCTCCATCACCAATTTCATGATGCTCACCGCTGTGCGTGAGTAATTCCATCATAGGCTTGTTGGATGGTGATGAGTTGGATGAGATTTATCATGTAATCGAGTTAGTTTTGTTAGGGTTTGATCCCTAGTATCCACTATGTTCTGAGATTGATGTTTCTATGACTTTGCTATGCTTAATGCTTGTCACTAGGGCCCGAGTGCCATGATTTCAGATCTGAACCTATTATGTTTTCATGAATATATGCGAGTTCTTGATCCTATCTTGCAAGTCTATAGTCACCTACTATGTGTTATGATCCGGCAACCCCGAAGTGATAATAATCGGGACCACTCCCGGTGATGACCGTAGTTTGAGGAGTTCATGTATTCACTATGTGTTAATGCTTTGGTCCAGCACTCTATTAAATGGAGGCCTTAATATCCCTTAGGTTCCGCTAGGACCCCGCTGCCACGGGAGGGTAGGGCAAAAGATGTCATGCAAGTTCTTTTCCATAAGCACGTATGACTATATTCGGAATACATGCCTACATTACATTGATGAATTGGAGCTAGTTCTGTGTCACCCTAGGTTATGACTGTTACATGATGAACCACATCCGGCATAATTCTCCATCACTGATCCATTGCTACGAGCTTTCCATATATTGTTCTTCGCTTATTTACTTTTCCGTTGCTATTGTTACAATCACTACAAAATACCAAAAACATTACTTTCGTTATCATTACCTTTTGCTACCGTTACCACTACTATCATATTACTTTGCTATGAAATACTCCCTCCGTTCCGAATTACTTGTCGCGGGTATGGATGTATCTAGATGTATTTTAGTTCTAGACACATCCATTTCTATGACAAGTAATTTGGAACGGAGGGAGTACTTTGCTGTAGATATTAAGTTTCCAGGTGTGGTTGAATTGACAACTCAGCTGCTAATACTTGAGAATATGCTTTGGCTCCCCTTGTGTCGAATCTATAAATTTGGGTTGAATACTCTACCCTCGAAAACTGTTGCGATCCCCTATACTTGTGGGTTATCAAGACTATTTTCTGGTGCCATTGCCGGGGACCATAGCTCTATTCTTTGAGTCACTTGGGATTTGTATCTGCTTATCATTATGAAGAACTTGAAAGATCCAAGAACCAAGATTTATCCCTCAACTACGAGGGGAGGTAAGGAACTGCCATCTAGCTCTGCACTTCATTCACCTTCTGTTTTGAGTAAGCTTGCGACACCTAAACCTGCTTTTGCTATTGATTCTGATATGTCGCATGTTATTGATGATGCCACTTCTGCTATGCATGATGCTTATGATGAAACTACTTCTATGATTGATACTACTATGCCACTTGGTGAATTTCTTAATGACTAACTTGCTAGGGTTAGAGAGAATGAAATTATTGAAACTGATAATATTGACGAAAGTGATGATGAAGACTCTCCCCCTAATAAATATGAATTGCATGTTGTTCCTGAGGGTTATGTTATGGATGAAGAAGCTACTAGAGCTATTTTAGCTTGCAATGATAGATATGATCTAAAGAGGTTATTAGCTAAATGGAAGCATCAATCCCTTAATGCTAGAATGAAACCTGACCCTGCTTTTGCCACTTCACCTATTTGTGTTACTGATAAGGATTATGAATTATCTATTGATCCTAATATAATTACTTTGGTTGAATCTGATCCTTTTTATGGCTATGAATCTGAAACTGTTGTGGCACATCTTACTAAATTAAATGATATAGCTACCCTGTTCACTAATGATGAGAGAACTCGCTACTTTTATATCCTTAAAATATTTCTGTTCTCATTAAAGGGTGATGCTAAGATATGGTTTAATTCTCTTGATCCTGGTTGTGTGCATAGTCCACAGGATATGATTTACTACTTCTCTGCTAAATATTTCCCTGCTCATAAGAAACAAGCTGCTTTAAGGGATATATATAATTTTGTCCAAATTGAAGAAGAGAGTCTCCCCCAAGCTTGGGGGAGGCTTCTCCAATTACTTAATGCTTTGCCTGATCATCCTCTTAAGAAAAATGAAATACTTGATATCTTTTATAATGGACTAACCGATGCTTCCAGAGATTACCTGGATAGTTGTGCTGGTTCTGTTTTCAGGGAAAGAACACCGGATGAAGCTGAAATCCTATTAAATAATATGTTGACTAATGAAAATAATTGGACACTTCCTGAGCCTATTCCTAAACCAACTACGAAGAAGAGAGGTGTTCTATTTTTCAGTCCTGAAGATATGCAACAGGCAAAGAAATCCATGAAAGAAAAGGTTATTAAAGCTGAAGATGTTAAGAATTTACCTCCTATTGAAGAAATACATGGTATTAATTTACCGCCTGCTGAAGAAATATATGGTCTTGATAACCCGACACAGGTAGTAAAGGGGCTGTTATTGATTGCAACAAAGGCAATGTCACTTTTCCTGTTGTGGTGATGAGCATACGGTACACTTTCCGAGGAAACAACCTCAAGTCCACAATATCAATTCTATTGGAAAAATTCCATCGATTATTTTTGGAGGTTTTGAATTTCCTCTTCCTAATGTCAAGAAGAAATATGATATTCTTATTGTTGGGGATGTACATATTCCCATTGAGGTAACTTAGTGTTATTCGAAAATTCTCCGGTTCCATGTTATTCAGAATGAGTTTGTTAACAAGACTTGATCAACCTTGTTAATGGATTCCTTTTGATGTCCATGAGATGGATGAATTTAGAAAACACAACTCTCTGTACCCTCCTTTTACTTTCTGTTATTTATATTAATAAAATAAAAATAAGTATTTTCCGTTTGTTATCTGAATTATCCGTGCAATATAAAAATACCCTGAAAATAAAAGTTCTCCAAATGCCCTGAAATTTAAATATGATTTTTTCTGGAATATTTGAGAATATTTAGCACCGAGAACACAGCAGGGGGCATCCACCAGGCCACGAGGGTGGAGGGCGTGCCATACTCCCTGGGCGCGCCCCCTGCCTCGTGGGCCCACTGTGGCCCTCCTCCACTTATTCCTGCACCCACACACTCCTTCTTCCTCCCACAAACACCAATATCCAGCTCAAGCACGAGTTCTAGCTCATTTTGCTGCGATTTTCGATCTGCTTGCTCAAAGCACCTCTCACACTGCTTGGGGGGATTGTTCCTTGGTATGTGACTCCTCCATTGGTCCAATTAGTTTTTGTTCTAGTGCTTTATTCATTGCAAATTTGTGCTACCTAGGTGACCCTGTTCTTGAGCTTGCATGTCAAATTTATGTGGTTCCAAGTAGTTCTAATGCATGATATAGGCTCTAGGCACTTGTAGGAGTAGTTGATATCAATTTTGTTGAGTTGGGTTCACTTTTATTTGAAGTTACTAAAATTTTTAGAATTTTTCAGAAAATAATGAAGGGATTTTTGAGGGGCTCATCGAGCCGAAGCTCGAAGGAAAAGCAAAATGAAGAAGCAAAGAAGCCCAAATATAATCTACCTCGCACCGCAGAGGTTCGGCCGTGTGAATGGCCTTCCGATGATTTCTTGAGAGCAACCGGGATTTATGATGATTTTTATGGATTGGCTAATAATGCAGGCCTCACCGCCTTCCTCCACGACCAACACGAAGAATATCTCTTACTCACCAATATCTTTGTGCAAAACTTTCATTTCCATGCTAGGAGATCACCACCTACGGTGGAGTTTTATTTATATGATGAGCATAACGAGATGTCACTTCATGATTTTTGTCGGGTTTGTTTGATCCCTTTCGAGGGAACAATGGAGGAACCACATCGCGGCGATGTGGATGGGTTTATTGATACCATCACTGTAGGGGAAACGAGGAAGGTTTCCGATGCACGAATCACTAGCATACATTTTCCTGTTTTACGCTACTTTGCAATATTTGCTAGTCGTTGCTTAATTGGTCGCGGAAACTGTGGAAACCTTAGTGTTCCTGATATTATTATTTTGGTCCACCGTTTATTCTGTGATAACTCTGTCAGTATGGGTGGTATTATTGCTAAATGGTTAAGAATGAACCATACAAAGGGCCCCATCTTTGGAGGTATCTATGCTTCACGCCTTGCTGCATACTATAACTTACCTATTAGGCACTATGAAAAAGAATAAAAAATGTTGCCTACTGTTTATTTAGATTATAAGAGTATGGTAGCACATTATTTTATTGTAAATAATAAGGAAGGGGAGCTTAAATACAAATTGTTCTTTGATAAACATCATCCTGAGACTATCACCCTGCCTGCTCCTTCCTTGTTTGATTTATCTGCAGCCAAGTACCTTGTTCCGTTGGAGGCTATTCACGCCTACCGGAACCCTACATCAGCCACAGAACCAGAGTCGGAACCACAAGTTGATCCTCCACGATAGTCTAATTACTAGTGGGATCCGGAGATGATTGCCAACCAGTGGCAATCAGAGTCTTCTTCTTCGCAGTACGACCCCAACTATTATTATGAATATCCGCCAGGCCAACCGTGGCCATAGACCAACTTAGTCCAAAAGCAAAAGCTTGGGGGAGTACGTATTTCCCACCGACATTACATTTATGTTCACACACTCATTGCTGGATGTCGGTGCTCATACTTTTTCATTGTATCATCCATGCTAGTTTATTTTCTCTTTTTATACTTTCTTCTCATGTGTTTAATAAACCTTAGGAAAAAACAAAAAAATTAGTTGTAGATTTTAGCTAGCTTTAATTTCTATGCTTGTAGTAGTAATTAAAAGGAAAACCCAAAATATTTCATGTTCTTATTTTGCTTGTTAGGAGCTTTCCCATGTAAATAGTTTTATTTCTTTTCTTTTATTTGGGGGTCGATGGGAGAAGACCATGATTAAATTGTTAAAGTGGCTCTTATATGCATTATTGTTGATCTGACAAAAGATCCCATATTGCCTTGTCTTCTCCTGTTTATTGAATGCTTGCAGATTCCAGCTTAGTCCAATGCACGTGCACTATTATTATTATTCACATCGTTCGGTCGTGCAAGTGAAAGGCAATTATGACGATATACGATGGACTGATTGAGATGAGAAAAGCTGGTATGAACTCGACCTCTCTTGTTTTTGTAAATATGATTAGTTCATCATTCCTAATTCGGCCTATTATGAATAAACATGTTTGCAATGACAACTAGACATCATAGTTCTTATGCCATGCTTGATTAGCTAGGAGCTTATAATGGTTTACCTTGCGTGCCAACATTCTATTAAAATGGTTGTGATGTGGTATGATAGGGCGGTATCCTCCTCTGAATGATTTAAGTGACTTGACTTGGCGCATGTTCACGCATGTAGTTGAAACAAAATCAACATAGCCTTCACGATATTTATGTTCATGGTGGATTATATCCTACTCATGCTTGCATTCGGTGTTGATTAATTTTAATGCATGTTCATGACTGTTGTCGCTCTCTAGCTGGTCGCTTCACAGTCTTTTGCTAGCCTTCACCTGTACTAAGCGGGAATACTGCTTGTGCATCCAATCCCTTAAACCACAAAGTTATTCCACATGAGTCCACTATACCTACCTATATATAGTATCTACCTGCCGTTCCAAGTAAATTTGTATGTGCCAAACTCTAAACCTTCAAACAAATATCCTGTTTTGTATGCTCGAATAGCTCATGTATCAACTAGGGATGTCCGTATCTTCCATGTTAGGCGGGTTATTATCAAGAGGAGTGGACTCCGCTCCTCACTCACGAGAAAGTGGCTGGTCACTGGGATGCCCAGTCCCATGCTTTATGCAAATCAAATCAAAATAATTGCAAACAAAACTCCCCCTGGGACTCTTGTTAGTTGGAGGCACTCGTTGTTTCGAGCAAGCCATGGATTGATGCTTGTTGGTGGAAGGGGGAGTATAAACTTTACCATTCTGTTTGGGAACCGCCTATAATGTGTGTAGCATGGAAGATATCGCCATCTCTTGGTTGTTATGTTGACAATGAAAGTATACCGCTCAAAATATTATTCATCTCTATTCCAAAACCGAGCTCTGGCACCTCTACAAATCCCTGCTTCCCTCTACAAAGGGCCTATCTATTTACTTTTATGTTGAGTCATCCTCCTCTTATTAAAAAACACCAGTTGGAGAGCACAGCTGTCATTTGCATTCATTACTGTTAGTTTACATTGAGTATGACTTGACTGGATCTCTTTTACCATGAATTACAATGTCTAGTCAGTCCTTGATCTTTAAAGGTGCTCTGCATTTATGTTTTGCGGTCTCAGAAAGGGCTAGCGAGATACCGTCTTGTTATATCATATTATGATTGTTTTGAGTAAGTGTTGTCATCCGAGATTTATTATTATTGCTCGCTAGTTGATTATGCCATTGATATGAGTAAACATGAGACCTAAGCATTATTGTGAATATGGTTAGTTCATAATCTTTGCTGAAAACTTGAATGTTGGCTTTACATATTTACAACAACAAGAGCAAACAGAGTTTGTAATTTTTTTTCTTTATCACTTTCAGTTTGTCAATTGAATTTCTTCAGGACAAGCAAAGGTTTAAGCTTGGGGGAGTTGATACGTCCCCGTCGTATCTACTTTTCCAAACACTTTTGCCCTTGTTTTGGACTCTAACTTGCATGATTTGAATGGAACTAACCCGTACTAACGCTGTTTTCAGTAGAATTGCCATGGTGTTATTTATGTGCAGAAACAAAAGTTCTCGGAATGACCTGAAACTCCACGGAGCGTCTTTTTGGAAATAATAAAAATACTGGCAAAATATCAAGGCCAGGGGGCCCACACCCTATCCATGAGGGTGGGGGCGCGCCTGCCCCCCTGGGCGCGCCTCCTACCTCGTGGGCCCCCTGGAGCTTCACCGACCTCAACCTTGACTCCATATATTTGCGTTCGGGGAGAAAAAATAAAGGAGAAGGATTCATCGGGTTTTACGATACGGAGCCGCCACCAAGCCCTAAAACCTCTTGGGAGGGCTGATCTGGAGTCCGTTGGGGGCTCCGGAGAGGGGAATCCGTCGCCGTCATCATCATCAACCATCCTCCATCACCAATTTCATGATGCTCACCGCCGTGCATGAGTAATTCCATCGTAGGCTTGCTGGACGGTGATGGGTTGGATGATATTTATCATGGAATCGAGTTAGTTTTGTTAGGGCTTGATCCCTAGTATCCACTATGTTCTAAGATTGATGTTGCTATGACTGTGCTATGCTTAATGCTTGTCACTAGGGCCCGAGTGCCATGATTTCAGATCTGAACCTATTATGTTTTCATGAATATATGTGAGTTCTTGATCCTATCTTGCAAGTCTATAGTCACCTACTATGTGTTATGACCCAGCAACCCCGAAGTGACAATAATCGGGACCACTCTCGGTGATGACCGTATTTTGAGGAGTTCATGTATTCACTATGTGTTAATGCTTTGGTCCGGTACTCTATTAAAAGGAGGCCTTAATATCCCTTAGTTACCGCTAGGACCCCACTGCCACGTGCGGGTATGACAAAAGATGTCATGCAAGTTCTTTTCCATAAGCACGTATAACTATATTCGGAATACATGCCTACATTACATTGATGAATTGGAGCTAGTTATGTGTCACCCTAGGTTATGACTGTTACATGATGAACCACATCCGGCATAATTCTCCATCACTGATCCATTTCCTACGAGCTTTCCATATAGGGAAAACTTTGTTTTTGCCACTCTAGCTTTTGCCAATTTTCCTTATGCCACTCTAGAATTTGACATTTCACTTTTGCCACTCTTAGCTTTTGATAATATATCACTTTTGCCATTCAGTGGCAAAAGCAAAATTTTCAGAGTGGCAATTGTGATACATTGTCAAAAGCTAAGAGTGGCAAAAGTGAAATGAAAAATTATCGGTTTTGCCATGGAATGGCATTTGTGATGTATTGTCAAAAGCAAAGAGTGGCAAAAGTGAGATGTCAAATTCTAGAGTGGCATAAGCAAAATTGGCAAAAGCTAGAGTGGCAAAAACAAAGTTTTCCCTTCCATATATTGTTCTTAGTTTATTTACTTTTCCGTTGCTATTGTTACAACCACCACAAAATACCAAAAACATTACTTTTATTATCATTACCTTTTGCTACCGTTACCACTACTATCATATTACTTTGCTACTAAATACTTTGCTACAGATATTAAGTTTCCAGGTGTGGTTGAATTGACAACTCAGCTGCTAATACTTGAGAATATTCTTTGGCTCCCCTTGTGTCGAATCAATAAATTTGGGTTGAATACTCTACCCTCGAAAACTGTTGCGATCCCCTATACTTGTGGGTTATCAAGCATGAGTAGTTTACCACAAACCTACGGGTCCATAGCTAGTAGCTAGATGGCTTCTTCTATCTCTTTGATTCTCGATACCATGTTCTCCTCGATGTTCTTGGAGATCTATCTGATGCAATCTTCTTTTGCGGTGTGTTTGTCGAGATCCGATGAATTGTTGATTTATGATCTGCTTATCTATGAATATTATTTGAATCTTCTCTGAATTCTTTTATGCATGATTTGATATCTTTGTAATTCTCTTCAAACTATCGGTTTAGTTTGGCTAACTAGATTGGTTTTTCTTGCAATGGGAGAAGTGCTTAGCTTTGGGTTCAATCTTGCGGTGTCCTCTCCCAGTGACAGTAGGAGCAGCGAGGCATGTATTGTATTATTGCCATCGAGGATAAAAATATGGGGTTTACATCATATTGCTCGAGTTTATTCCTCTACATAATGTCATCTTACTTAAAGCGTTACTCTGTTCTTCATGAAATTAATACTCTAGATGCAGGCAGGAGTCGGTCGATGTGTGGAGTAATAGTAGTAGATGCAGGCAGGAGTTAGTCTACTTGACACATTCGTGATGCCTATATTTCATAATCATTCCCTTAGATATCGTCATAACTTTGCGCTTTTCTATCAATTGCTCGACGGTAATTTGTTCACCCACTGTATTATTTGCTATCTTGAGAGAAGGCTCTAGTGAAATCTAAGGCCCCCAGGTCTATTTTCCATCATATAAGTTTCTGGTCTACTATTTTATAATCTTTTACTTTCCATTCTATGAACCAAAAACCCCAAAAATATTTACTTTATCTTTTGTTTAGTTTTATCTATCTCTATCAGATCTCACGTTTGCAAGTGACCGTGAAGGGATTGACAACCCCTTTATCGTGTTGGGTGCGAGTGTTTGATTGTTTGTGCATGTATTGGTGATTTGTGTGTTGTCTCCTACTGGATTGATACCTTGGTTCTCTAACCGAGGGAAATACTTATCTCTACTTTGCTGCATCACCCTTTCCTCTTTAAAGGAAAAACCAACACAAGCAAGAAGTAGCAGGAAGAATTTCTAGCGCCGTTGCCGAGGAGATCTGCGCCAAGTCAGGACATACCAAGTACCCATCATAAAACTCTCATCTCTTGCATTACATTTGCCATTTGCCTCCCATTTTCCTCTCCCCCACTTCTAAAACGATTTTTGAAAAGATTTCACTACAAAAAAAAACCACTTCCGTCATGATACGTGTTTGTCATATAGGTCACGTTTTCTGTCATGCATGTACATCCATGATGATTTTATGAAAGAATCTAGATAGTCATACCTATGCTGTCGTAGAAGTGTTCCATGACATTACCTAAATTATCATCACAGAAGTATCCACTTCCATGATGATAAATCGCGCGTCGTAGAAGTTCTTTCGTCAAGGGTAACCGACATGTGGCATCCACCATAATGGGTCGCTGTTAAGCTATCGAGTACCGGTTTGGATCTGATAAGCCGTTAACATCCCGGATCAATGGGGATTTTCTACGTGTAAAATTCTCATTCGCCGGCAGATCCACGCGTCGGCCCGACGTTCGGACAGTTGTCATCCAGCGAATGGACGGGACATGCCTATTATATGTCGACACGTGTCTCGGCCCAACAGTGGCCCATTCAGGTTAAAAGGCCGGGCCTATCAAAATAAGCGGGCTGGCCCATTAGTGGCCTACTTGAGTCAGGCCCATTCCCATACAAGTTACACAGAATCGTCCCATCAAATGCCCATTCTAGATTTGACAATTTCCAGCCCATCGTTAGTTTCAACCCGTTAACGGCCCGCTACGTCTTTGGGCCCAATTACAGCCCGAGCTTCTTTCAGCCTGTTAGGAGCCCATCGTCAGTTCCAGCCCGTTAACAGCTCGGAATGTCTTTCGGCCTTTTCTCGGCCCATTCTACAGTTGGGCCAACTTGTAGCCCGTTGTGACTTTAGGCCTGTCCTCGGCCCATTCGATAAATGGGCCAATACCAAGCCCATTTTGTATTTTGGCCTGTTAATGACCCACACAATAGTTGGGCCTTTGACTGCGCAACCTAATTTTGGGTCCATTAGGGGCCCATGTTCCGCAGGGCAAAATTTCAGCCAGATGCGACATTCGGCCTGTTAAAAGCCTAGTTTGCAAATTGGGCCTCCTCTGGCCCATAACACTTCCGGCCTCTTACTAGCCCGTAAAGTAAAAGGGCCGAGACAAAATTGACATTTATTTCGGCCTGCTAGAGGCCCGCGGACCATTTCCATTTATACGGCCCTATCGAGCTTTCAGCCTGTTAACAACCTGCTAAGAGCCGTTGTTACAGTGGGCCACATCATTTGGGATCCACTAAATATTATTTTGATCAGCCCAATTAAGGCCCGCTTTGACTGCACATGTTTGTTCATTCGTATGGCATCCAGGAAATGTTTGGGCATGTTGGCTCCCGTTTCAACGATATAGCATATTCAAAGAATTATCCTACTCTATACTACCGCCTCTAAAAAACATACACTATACAATAAAAAGACTAAGGCATAGAAACATAGAATAATCCTACACTATACAATAAAGAAATTAAAGCCGACTATACCCACTGGGCATTATAGTTCGGCATCAGTGATAATAAAGCATACACAAACAACAAATCACATACACTGGGCAAATGAAGCTCATACATCATGGACACGCATCAACAGAACTTACCATTTGAACTATAATCTCTTCAGAAAATAGGATTGTTCGGATTCAGATAACACAATTTTCACTCTGCAAAATCTCCAATTCCTTCGTGGTTACCTCAGTGTCTCGTTTCATTTTTTTGACGCCTACATCTAATACCCGCAAGTCCAGTCTCAACTTGTCGATTGCACATTGAGAATCATGTACACACTATCTTGCCACCTCTAGTTGATGCTCGAGAACATCAGCACATTCCAATTCCAATCCATAATCATTTGGTAACGGCCATGCCGCATTACTCGCTAATCTTTGTGTTGGTGTCACTTCATCCTAAAATGTTTCTGTAAGTAGACATGACTAGGGCAAAAATATAGTTACAACAGTGAAGCGAGCAAGACAGACTATTTTGTACATGGCAAAACAGAACTAACAATAATGTTACACGTCATGAAGCATAAGCATGTGATATTTTAAAAATTATAAAAATGGTAGTCTGTGCAGCCCGCATACATAAATCTCTCTTAGCTCACTAGAGGAGCATGATGTTGGGGCCAAATCTAAAACACAGACATGTTACAAATTTAGACATCATGTTGCATATAAGTAAGAAAGCAGTTGGCCATACTGTAGCTCAATTAAAGTCTTAGGGAGCATAATGAACAACAAAGGGATTCATACAAACCTACTACATCAATCAAAACTATGCAATCATTAGCCTAGTATAAACTAGATTGTGAGCCTCATGCAGTAATAGTAGGTTAATAGACTTCAAAGCTTCTGGCACACTTCGCCAGAGTAATTAAATGGTAAGGCCTTTAATTATGTTAATTAATAGCTATACAAGTACCAAACATCAGACATCATTGTTTGGGCATCTCATTTACCGAGGACAAATAAAGCAATTGAAAAGAGAAATTTAACTATGCCTGAAACAAACAAGCAATTGAACTGTTGAGTTGGTAGCATGCATACATGCACGCCTCAATAACATCCATCGCCTAGCTACATTTACTATATAAAGAACAAGTAATCTAATATTGTTTGCCTCCTATGAAGTATCTCGACTAGTATGTAATCAATATCCTAGTAATGATAGGGAGGATAATGATGTGAATATGCGTTTGGTTATGACATTTATGACATCGACAACTCTACCATGGTAGGAAGCCGTTTCACACTGTTCACTACTATAAGATGTTTTAGATATTTAAAAGTAGACTACATCCGTAATGAGTGAACAGACACATTAAAATGTGTTTACATACATATGATTTACAAAAAAGTTAGAACATCATATAGTAGTGAGTGGAGGGGTTTTTAATCAATGGCTCAATGACTGGGTTACAGGTGAAGAACCCTACGCAAGCACAATGTCAGACAAATAGGATGTCCTAGTAATTGTAATACAGTGTGACTTACCTTAACTGGTTGAAGAGGCTCAGCACTGCTCCTCCTTCTCTTGCAAGACTCCTTCCTAACATCTTGTACTTGGAAATCCTCAATCTTATCTTCATTGCACCCCCTCTACAAGGTGACACAAACTAGTTACTGGTCTCCTTGGAAGATAAATATGCATACTTTCCAGTCTGTGAACAACACAAAAGGATGATATCATAACAAAACAACACCACATAATGAACCATGCCACATCTCTTGCACACAATGAAATGATCATTTACTATGTGTGCACTATGTAAAAACTAGGCATACCTTCGAATTGGATCTTCAGGTACTCTGGGAGAGCCTACTTTAGTGTACAACCAAACATCTATGTCACATATCAGTTATACAAGCCCCCACTACAACAACCCTTAGTGTTCAAATCGTTGACAAGCTCTGTTAGGTCAAGAACAACAAGTAATCAAAGCTAACAGTCCTAGTATGGCTGGCTGACACAAACAAGCATTTGACCATATGTGTGAGCAAATCTTACATATCAAGAAAAGAAGCATAGAAGGAGGCTTAAAGACCATCACTTGACTGACCAGATTTAAGGGGAATTTAAACATAATGTGCAATGTATGAACTAACATAAACATTGCATATTTCAGATTCTATAATGAAATGCACATGTATTAGGTTATGCCATGTATGATGATGCCTAAATGTACACTATAGCGGGCAGGAGTGATTCATCATTGCATGCACAATTGAATTGCAGGTTAAGGGCCAGTTCTATTCTGCCTTTCTAGAGCTTATTGTCAAAATAAGCCATAAAAGATGTGAAGAAGTCATTTTTGAGTTATGGGCTTGGGCTTATTTCACTTTGGAGGGGGGTGTTTTAGGTAGAAGCTCACTAAAAATTGGGAAGGAGAATAGTGAAATGACTCTGATGTCTGCCTATATTACACTCAAAATGACACTGCTCACGCCCGCATCATACCTGACCCTCAAGTAAAAACAAACACGCAAACATTCATTGCCCTGCCCTCTTGCATCTCCTCTCCCCTTTCCCTCTAGCTCGGTCCCCTGCCTGCAGCGCTAGGGTTCCTCCAGCGAGCCGTCGCCACTGGTCCCATCTGGCCTGGTCCTCGACGATGCTCTGCCCAGCTAGGCTACATGACCGGCGGGTAGGGCCAAATCTTCCTGGCTGCTCCTCCCTTTGGCGCCGACCCTCATTCTCATGGTCTCCAGCAACTGCTCCGTTGTGGTCTGTCCAACGCACTACTCCGGTGGGTGCCGCACAACTACGGCTGATGCCACACTGTGGCAGAAGGAACCTCGTCCCCCCTCCCCTCCTCCCAGGCCGTGGCCTTGAGGTGCTGTTGAAAGATGAGCTCATCCAACAAGGTGAGGATATCCTCTGATTTTTTGCCAAATTTTCATTCTGATCCGCTATACGATGAATTGCTATGAGCTACTATTGCTGTTGCTATATGATGCATTGTTATGAGCTGCTCCTACTGTTGCTATATGATGAATTGCTATGAGTTGCTGCTGCTATATGATGAATTGCTATGAGCTGCTGCTGCTATATGATGAGTTGCTATAAGCTGCTCCTGCTGCTGCTATATGATGAATTGCTATGAGCTGCTCCTTTTGCTACTATATGATGAATTTCTATGAGCTGCTCATGCTACTGCTATATGATGAATTGCTATGAGTTGTTGCTGGTATATGATGAATTGCACACTACTGCTGCTGTATGATGAGTTGCTATGAGTTGCTGCTGCTATATGATGCTTTCAGGTGCTGCTGCTATATGATAATAACCAGCCACTGGACCATCGAATTTTGATAAATAATTGTTCTTCATTTAAATTTAGGTCATGTGTACTTCATTTAAATTAGGCAATGTGATCTCTATGGAAGACATTGACCAAAGTAGATTGTGCCAAGTAGATGGTAATTTTGTATTTGCATTTTGAACAAATATTGATGGTCTGTTTTCCTATCATATTAATTACTGCATTGGGTTCAATTTGTGATGTTTGCAAGTCAAATTAATTTTTATATGGGCAGCAAAATGACAAAATATAATGCAATCTAGACTTTTCACTGATCATACCACAGATAAGCTGAAAAGGCAGGCAATGAAAAGAAATGGTTGGCTTATTACCTGGAGCTTATATTCAAAGGTGCTTATTTTCTTAGGATAACTCGAAATAACTGTCCCTAAGAAACTTGGCCAATAGAACTGACATACAAATAACATGTCACGATGGTTGCAATGGAGGCCCAATTCTTTTGCCAGATTCTCCCAGAATCTGACCCCTACCCAGATTCTCCCAAAATCTTTGAGCCCCATTTGTTTTGCAATCCTATGTAATTAGAGTCTAATTAGGTAGGATTTTAAAACAAAAGGGGCTCAAAGATTCTAGGAGAAGCTAGAGAGGGGCAGATTCTGGGAGAATCCAGCAAAAGAAATGGGCCGAAGTGACCTACCATAGCACACTGTATAGGCTCACCGCTGCCTCTCCTTTTTTTGCGATGTTCCATGAAATTGCCACATACATATTGTACTTTTTAATTGTGTAACCCTATCTGCAAGTTGACACGACTAATTTCAGACATCTCTAGATGATAATACATTGCATATCCTTGCGCATATTTAAACCACCAATTAACGATTGTGTGTGTAGCATAAACTAGCCATGACTCTGCGTGCTGGACTAGCAGGCACTCTAACGGAGCCTAATGTAGTGCACTGGAATTCCTACATGCCACCTACGATTTTGTGTAATGTACTACCTCTGTTCCTAAATATATGTCTTTGTAGAGATTCCAGTATGGATCACATACAAATGTATATAGATGCATTTTCGAGTGTAGATTCACTCATTTTGCTCTATATGTAGCCTATAGTGGAATATCTAGAAAGACCTATATTTAGGAAGGGAGGGAGTATCATGTATGGCATCTACATATCTAATTTAGAAGTGAGTAGTAGAAATAATTGTCTGCACAAAGGGATTACTGGTCGAAAATCCTAGCAAAGCACGCTGGCAGGCACACAACAATACAAGAGAGAGAGAGACACACTTACAAGATTATAGCAATGCCTCAGTGCAGGATCTTGGTCGGCCAAGCTGTTAGATCCAGAAGAAACATCATCCTTGTAGTTTTTGCTAGCTCCATAACATGTAACAGCGACCTATTAGTATATTTGAAGTACATCGGCAGGTGATGCTGGACGGGTTTAAAGGTGACAAGTACCTAGGCCATGGCCGGTGCTTGGCATCTTGCCAGACGGTGGGATCAGGTTAGAAATGTCAAGGGTGATGACGTTGCGCTGGCTGTCGGGGTCCGGTAAGGAGATCTAGAACCGTCGAGTAGGGTGTGGGCGAAGTGGATCTGAGGCCGTGGACGAGGGCGTTGGTGAAGCTGCTCCGGTGATTGGGTTCAGGATGGTGTTGACGACGCGGATCTGCGGTCGTGGATGGGGTGTCAAAAGCTGCTCCGATAGGTTGGACGAGGGTGCGATGAAGCGGATCTAAGGCCGTGGACTTGTGCGTTGGCAAAGCAGCCTCGATAGGGTTGAGAATGGTATGGGCGAAGCTACTCCGGTAGGGTTGACAATGGTGTCGGCGAAGCGGCTCCGGTAGGGTTGAGGAAGGTGTCAGCAAAGAGGTTCAGAGGCCGTCGATGGGGGTGTCGGTGGGGCGGCTCCGGGGTGTGTGGACGAAGCGTCTCCGATGGGGAGTACGAAGGAGCCACTGCAGATGCGCTGCGGTTGACGAGAGTACCTGCGAAGCAGATCCGACGCCGTGGACAAGGCCGACACTAAATGGGTTGTAGTACAGTGGTGGATGAGTAGTCTACTTGTTTCTAGGGGAGGTGGGAGGGGTAGATGCGGCCACAGAAGCAGATCCAGCGAGGTGGACGCCGCTGGCAGTGATTGGCCTCTGGTACGCCGGTGGATGAGCAGTCTAGGGTTTCGAGAGGGAAGGGGTAGAAAGTCCTATGAAGTATGGACGACGTGATGTAAGATGCTCTGGTGCTGTGGAGTTATTCATTTTTGCGGGAGGGGGAGATGAAATGGGGGTGTCGTGTGGTGCGGGGAATCGGAAGTTACCAAAGCAGCCCGACCTATTATGTAAATGAGGGTCGTATTGTAACTGTTGTTCTCCGTGTACCAAGGACAAAAGGGGAATTTCACATGCTAAAGACTAGGTGGCGGAAATTTTAGAAGGAGGCGAAAGATTTTGCCGCCTACGGGATCATTCGTATCTAGTTTCAACTAATTTTGGACAGTACTAGCGGGAAGGTCATGCGAGACTGTGTACACGGGGCACATGTCAGCAGTTAATAACTGGTGTGAAGTCCACCCCAGAAAAAAACACAATAACTCGGGATGATGCACCGATAACTTGGACGTTCACACAGGCACGACCAATCGTATGGGTGTAGAGGCGCGTTCACAAAAAAGGGATCAAACGCTCAGCCTATGTATTTCTCGTGTAAATAGATAATTTAGTGCCATTGGTTATTTAGTTTAAACATAATGCATTGATGTGTTATTGTAGAGGCGCACAAAAAGAAATGGATATTGTAGTCCCACAAAAGAAATGGATATTGTAGTCCGCTACTTAAAAGTGTTACCTCATATGATTACATGTCCTCCATTTCATAAATTGCGTACCCGTTGAATTCATATATGAATATTACAGATATTACTTCATAATAGAACCTTAAATCATCCAAGTCTAATGAATTTGAATGCAAGACCAACAATGGTGCATGTACATCATAGCTACATTGGTTGTTTGAAGAAACATCTCTGTAACTTTGGCATGCACAATTGAAAAGGATTATTTAGGAAAAAATGCGATATGTGAGTGTCCACCCCCACCCCCAACAATGACAGCAGAAGGGTGACAACTGGATCTTGATCTTAATCTATCAATTGGTTTCTCTCTCAAACACACACACATACGCTAGTTGTGTCTTTGTGCCTCGCTCACACACACTCGATACGTCTTTCTCTCCGTAGCCCCTCAATATGTAGACTTCTCGCATGCGCACAACTGTAGTGACGATGATGCTGAACCCAGAGTGCCTTGTTTTTACTAGCGTCATGTGATAGTTTTCACCCTGTTTTCTGTTAATTAACAAGGCAAGCTTTTCTTTGTTACTACTAGTGAATATGAGATCATTCGGGGCAGACATAAAATATATCACTTCAACCCAATTATCGCAGTAACTATTTTAAAAGAAACTAGCTAGATGCCCATGCGTTGCATGGAATATCAAGATGCATTTGTATGAGTAGTTTATCTTGTGAGAGAAAAGGATGAATGGGGGAAGGCCTTATTTGCAAATGTGGAGAGGGGTGTGGGTATCTTTTTGGAAAATTGCCATAGTTTCCTTCCTATCCGTTAGATATAAATCCGACGGCCTATATTGCAGGATGGTGCTACCTCTTTTAGCACTGCGTTGGTTTTCCCCGAAGAGGAAGGGGTGATGCAGCAAAGTAGCGTAAGTATTTCCCTCAGTTTTTGAGAACCAAGGTATCAATCCAGTAGGAGGCTACGTGCGAGTCCCTCGCACCTGCACAAAACAAATAAATCCTCGCAACCAACGCAAATAGGGGTTGTCAATCCCTATAGGAACACTTACGAGAGAGAGATCTGATAGATATGATAAGATAATATTTTTGGTATTTTTATGATAAAGATGCAAAGTAAAATAGAGGCAAAGTAAATAGCAAAGGAAATAACTAAGTAGTAGGAGATTGATATGATAAAGATAGACCCGGGGGCCATAGGTTTCACTAGTGGCTTCTCTCGAGAGCATAAGTATTCTACGGTGAGTGAACAAATTACTGTTGAGCAATTGATAGAATTGAGCATAGTTATGAGAATATCTAGGTATGATCATGTATATAGGCATCACGTCCGAGACAAGTAGACCGACTCCTGCCTGCATCTACTACTATTACTCCACTCATCGACCGCTATCCAGCATGCATCTAGAGTATTAAGTTAAAAACAGAGTAACGCCTTAAGCAAGATGACATGATGTAGAGCAATAGACTTATGCAATATGAAGAAAACCCCATCTTGTTATCCTCAATGGCAACAATACAATACGTGCCTTGTTGCTCTTACTGTCACCGGGAAAGGACCGCAAGGTTGAACCCAAAGCTAAGCACTTCTCCCATTGCAAGAAAGATCAATCTAGTAGGCCAAACCAAACTGATAATTCGAAGAGACTTGCAAAGATAACCAATCATACATAAAAGAATTCAGAGAAGATTCAAATATTATTCATTGATAGACTTGATCATAAACCCACAATTCATCGATCTCAACAAACACACCACAAAAAGAAGATTACATAGAATAGATCTCCACAAGAGAGGGGGAGAACATTGTATTGAGATCCAAAAAGAGAGAAGAAGCCATCTAGCTACTAACTACTCACACTTCATCAGAGAGGCTATGGCGTTGATGTAGAAGCCCTCCGTGATCGAAGCCCCCTATGGCGGAGCTCCGAAACAGGCCCCAAGATGGGATCTCGTGGATACAGAAAGTTGCGGCGGTGGAATTAGGGTTTTGGCTCCGTATCTGATCGTTTGGGGGTACGTGGGTATATATAGGAGGAAGAAGTACGTCGGTGGAGCAACAGGGGGCCCATGAGGGTGGGGGGCATGCCTGGTAGGGTAGGGCGCGTCCCCTACCTCGTGGCGTCCTGTTACGTGCCTTGACGTAGGGTCCAAGTCTCCTGAGTTGTATTCGGTGAGAAAATCACATTCCTGAAGGTTTCATTCCGTTTGGACGCCGTTTGATATTCCTTTTCTTCAAAACCCTAAAACAAGCAAAACCAACAATTCCGGGCTAGGCCTCCGGTTAATAGGTTAGTCCCAAAAATAATATAAAAGTGGATAATAAAGCCCAATAATGTCCAAAACAATAGATAATGTAGCATGGAGCAATCAAAAATTATAGATACGTTGGAGACGTATCAAGCATCCCCAAGCTTAATTCCTGCTCGCCCTTAAGTAGGTAAACGATAAAAACAGAATTTTTGATGCGGAGTGCTACTTGGCATAATTTTAATGTAATTCTTCTTAATTGTGGTATGAATATTCAGATCCGAAAGATTCAAGACAAAAGTTCATACTGACATAGAAAATAATAATACTTCAAGCATACTAACAAAGCAATCTTGTCTTCTCAAAATAACATGGCTAAAGAAAGTTATCTCTACAAAATCATATAGTCTGGCTATGCTCTATCTTCACCACACAAAATATTTAAATCATGCACAGCCCCGATGACAAGCCAAGCAATTGTTTCATACTTTTGACATTCTCAAAACTTTTTGAATGTTCACGCAATACATGAGCGTGAGCCATGGATATAGCACCATAGGTGGAATACAATGGTGGTTGTGGAGAAGACAAAAAGGGAGAAGATAGTCTCACATCAATTAGGCGTATCAATGGGCTATGGAGATGGCCATCAATAGATATCAATGTGAGTGAGTAGGGATTGCCATGCAACGGATGCACTAGAGCTATAAGTATACGAAAGCTCAAATAGAAACTAAGTGGGTGTGCATCCAACTTGCTTGCTCATGAAGACCTTGGGAAATTTGAGGAAGCCCATCATTGGAATATACAAGCCAAGTTCTATAACAAAAGATTCTCACTAGTATATGAAAGTGATAACATGAGAGACTCTCTACTATGAAGATCATGGTGCTACTTTGAAGCACAAGTGTGGTAAAAGGATAGTAACATTGTTCCATCTCTCTTTTTATCTCATTTTTTTATTTGGGCCTTTTGTCCTTTTTATGGCCTCTTTTCTTTCTCTTTTTTTATTTTTGTCCGGAGTCTCAACCTGACTTGTGGGGGAATCATAGTCTCCATCATCCTTTCCTCACTGGGACAATGCTCTAATAATGATGATCATCACATTTTTATTTTTCTTACAACTCAACAATTACAACTCGATACTTAGAACAAAATACGACTCTATATGAATGCCTCCGGCGGTGTACCGGGATATGCAATGATGCATGAGTGACATGTATGAAAGGATTATGAATGGTGGCTTTGCCACAAATACTATGTCAACTACATGATCATGCTAAGCAATATGAAAATGATGGAGTGTGTCATAAACGGAACGGTGGAAAGTTGCATGGCAATATATCTCGGAATGGCTATGGAAATGCCATAATAGGTAGGTATGGTGGCTGTTTTGAGGAAGGTATATGATAGGTGTATGATACCGGCGAAAGGTGCACAGTATTAGAGAGGCTAGCAAAGGGGGAAGGGTGAGAGTGCGTATAATCCATGGACTCAACATTAGTCATAAAGAACTCATATACATATTGCAAAAATCTACAAGTTATCAAAGAAAAGTATTACGCGCATGCTCCTAGGGGGATAGATTGGTAGGAACAGATCATCGCTCGTCCCCGACCGCCACTCATAAGGAAGACAATCAATAAATAAATCATGCTCCGACTTCATCACATAACGGTTCACCATACGTGCATGCTACGGGAATCACAAGCTTCAACTCAAGTATTTCTCAAATTCACAACTACTCAACTAGCATGACTTTAATATCACCATCTCCATATCTCAAAACAATTGTCAAGTATCAAACTTATCATAGTATTCAACACACTCATAAGACAATTTTATTATTAATCTTGCATACCAAGCATATTAGGATTTTAAGAAAATTACCATGCTATTAAGACTCTCAAAATAATCTAAGTGAAGCATGAGAGATCAACAGTTTCTATAAAACAAATCCACCACCATGCTCTAAAAGATATAAGTGAAGCACTAGAGCAAAATTATATAAGTCAAAAGATATAAGCGAAGCACATAGAGTATTCTAACAAATTCCAAATCATGTATGGCTCTCTCAAAAGGTGTGTACAGCAAGGATGATTATCTTGGGGGTGCCATGGGCATCCCCAATCTTAGGCTCTTGCCACTCCTTGTTCCATAATCCATCAAATCTTTACCCAAAACTTGAAAACTTCACAACACAAAACTTAAAGTAGAAAATCTCGTGAGCTCTGTTAGCGAAAGAGAATAAAATATCACTTCAAGGTACTGTAATGAACTCATTCTTTATTTATATGGGTGTTATACCTACTGTATTCCAACTTCTCTATGATTTATAAACTAATTTACTAGCCATAGATTCATCAAAATAAGAAAACAACAAATGAAAAACAGAATCTGTCAAAAACAGAACAGTCTGTAGTAATCTGTAGCTAGCACAAGATCTGGAACCCCAAAAATTCTAAAATAACTTGATGGACGTGAGGAATTTATCTATTAATCATCTGCAAAAAGAATTAACTAAATATCACTTTCAAAAGAAAAATGACAGCAGTTCTCGTGAGCGCTAAAGTTTCTGTATTTTACAGCAAGTTCAACAAGACTTTCCCCAAGTCTTCCCAACCGTTCTACTTGGCACAAACACTAATTAAACACAAAAAACACAACCAAAACAGAGGCTAGATAATTTATTTATTACTAAACAGGAGCAAAAAGCAAGGAATAAAAATAAAATTGGGTTGCCTCCCAACAAGCGTTATCATTTAACGCCCCTAGCTAGGCATAACAAGCAATAATAGATCTAGGTATTGCCATCTTTGGTAGGCAATCCATAAGTGGGTCTCATAATAGATTCGTAAGGTAATTTAATTTTATTTCTAGGAAATTGTTCCATGCCTTTCCTTAATGAAAATTGGAATCTAATATTTCCTTCCTTCATATCAATAATTGCACCAATCGTTCTAAGGAAAGGTCTACCAAGAATAATAGGACATGAAGGATTGCAATCTATGTCAAGAACAATAAAATCTATGGGCACATAATTCCTATTTGCAACAATAAGAACATCATTAATTCTTCCCATAGGTTTCTTAATAGTGGAATCCTCAAGGTGCAAGTTTAGAGAGCAATCATCAAAATCACGAAAACCTAACAAATCACACAAAGTCTTTGGAATCGTGGAAACACTAGCACCCAAATCACATAAAGCATAGCATTCATGATCTTTAATTTTAATTTTAATAGTTGGTTCCCACTCATCATAAAGTTTTCTAGGGATAGAAACTTCCAATTCAAGTTTTTCTTCATAAGATTGCATCAAGGCATCAATGATATGTTTAGTAAATGCTTTATTTTGACTATAAGCGTGAGGAGAATTTAGCACGGATTGCAACAAAGAAATACAATCAATCAAAGAGCAATTTTCATAGTTAAATTCCTTGAAATTCATAATAGTTGGTTTAGCAACATCTAGGGTTTTAATTTCTTCAATCTCACTTTTATCAAATTTAGCATCAAGATCAAAAGATTCAGAATTCTTGGAACGCCTTCTAGGTAAAGGTGGATCATATTCAGTCCCATCATTATCAAGATTCATATTGCAAAACAAAGATTTAATAGGGGACACATGAATAACTTTCAGATCTTCATCATTATTTTCATAGGAACTAGAAGAACACACTTTTATAAAGGCATCTTTCTTAGCATGCATCCTAGCGGTTCTTTATTTGCACTCATTAATGGAAATTCTCATGGCTTTGAGAGACTCATTGATATCATGCTTAGGTGGAATAGATCTAAGTTTCAAAGAATCAACATCAAGAGCAGTTCTATCAATGTTCCTAGCCAAATTATCAATCTTAAGCAATTTTTCTTCAATCATAGCATTAAAATTCTTTTGCGAAGTAATAAATTCTTTAATATTAGAATCCAAATCAGAGGGTATCTTATTATAATTTCCATAATAATTGTTGTAAATTTCCATAAGAATTTTTGTAGGAATTACCATAATTATTAGAGGGATTACTACAATAAGGCCTAGGGTTGAAATTTCCTCTATACGCGTTATTACCAAAATTGTTCCTACCAACAAAATTCACATCCATAGATTCATTATTATTCTCAATCAAAGTAGACAAGGGCATATCATTAGGGTCAGAAGAAACACTCTTATTAGCAAATAATTTCATAAGTTCATCCATCTTTCCACTCAAAACATTAATTTCTTCTATTGCATGCACCTTTTTTTAGTAGATCTTTCAGTATGCCATTGAGAATAATTAACCATAATATTATCTAGGAGTTTAGTAGCTTCTCCTAAAGTGATTTCCATAAAAGTGGCTCCCGCGGCCGAATCTAGAAGATTTCTAGAAGCAAAATTCAATCCAGCATAAATTTTTTGTATAATCATCCACAAATTTAAACCATGAGTAGGGAAATTACGTATCATTAATTTCATTCTCGCCCAAGCTTGTGCAACATGTTCATGATCAAGTTGCTTAAAATTCATAACATCGTTTCTAAGAGAGATGATCTTAGCGGGAGGAAAATACTTAGAGATAAAAGCATCTTTGCACTTATTCCATGAATCAATACTATTTTTAGGCAAAGACGAAAACCAAGCTTTATCACAATCTCTAAGCGAAAAAGGAATTAGCTTCAATTTAAGAATATCATTATCCACATCTTTCTTCTTTTGCATGTCACACAAATCAACGAAGCTATTTAGATGAGTAGTGGCATCTTCACTAGGAAGGCCGGAGAACGGATCTTTCATAACAAGATTCAGCAAAGCAGCATTAATTTCACAAGATTCGGCATCAGTAAGAGGAGCAATCGAAGTGCTAATAAAATCATTGTTGTTGGTATTGGTGAAGTCACACAATTTAGTATTATCTTGAGCCATCGCGACAAGCAAGCAAACTAACACACAAGCAAACAAAGAGCAAGCGGACAAAAAGAGGCAAATAGAGGGAGGATAGTGAGAGAGAGAGAGAGGGTGAATAAAACGGCAAGGGTGATGTGGGGGGGAGAGAAAAACGAGAGGCAAATGGAAAATAATGTAATGCGGGAGATAAGGATATGTGATGGGTACTTGGTATGTTGACTTTTGCGTAGACCTCCCCGGCAACAGCGCCAGAAATCCTTCTTGCTACCTCTTTTAGCACTGCGTTGGTTTTCCCCAAAGAGGAAGGGATGATGCAACAAAGTAGCGTAAGTATTTCCCTCAGTTTTGGAGAACCAAGGTATCAATCCAGTAGGAGGCTACGCGCGAGTCACTCGCACCTGCACAAAACAAATAATTCCTCACAACCAATGCAAATAGGGGTTGTCAATCCCTATAGGGCCACTTACGAGAGTGAGATCTGATAGATATGATAAGATAATATTTTTGGTATTTTTATGATAAAGATGCAAAGTAAAATAAAGGCAAAGTAAATAGCAAAGGAAATAACTAAGTAGTAGGAGATTGATATGATAAAGATAGACCCCGGGGCCATAGGTTTCACTAGTGGCTTCTCTCGAGAGCATAAGTATTCTACGGTGGGTGAACAAATTGCTGTTGAGCAATTGACAGAATTGAGCATAGTTATGAGAATATCTAGGTATGATCATGTATATAGGCATCACGTCCGAGACAAGTAGACCGACTCCTGCCTGCATCTACTACTATTACCCCACTCATCAACCGCTATCCAGCATGCATCTAGAGTATTAAGTTAAAAACAGAGTAACGCCTTAAGCAAGATGACATGATGTAGAGGGATAGACTCATGCAATATGAAGAAAACCCCATCTTGTTATCCTCGATGGCAACAATACAATACGTGCCTTGCTGCCCTTACTGTCACTGCGAAAGGACACCGCAAGATTGAACCCAAAGCTAAGCACTTCTCCCATTGCAAGAAAGATCAATCTAGTAGGCCAAACCAAACTGATAATTCGAAGAGACTTGCAAAGATAACCAATCATACATAAAAGAATTCAGAGAAGATTCAAATATTATTCATAGATAGACTTGATCATAAACCCACAATTCATCGATCTCAACAAACACACCGCAAAAAGAAGATTACATCGAATAGATCTCCACAAGAGAGGGGGAGAACATTGTATTGAGATCCAAAAAGAGAGAAGAAGCCATCTAGCTACTAACTATGGACCCGCAGGTCTGAGGTAAACTACTCACACTTCATCAGAGACGCTATGGTGTTGATGTAGAAGCCCTTCGTGATCGATGCCCCCTCCGGCGGAGCTCCAGAACAGGCCCCAATATGGGATCTTGTGGATACAGAAAGTTGCGGCAGTGGAATTAGGGTTTTGGCTCTGTATCTGATCGTTTGGGGGTACGTGGGTATATATAGGAGGAAGAAGTATGTCGGTGGAGCAACAGGGGGCCCATGAGGGTGGGGGCCGCGCCTGGTAGGGTAGGGCGCGCCCCCCTACCTCATGGCCTCCTGTTACGTGCCTTGACGTAGGGTCCAAGTCTTCTGAGTTGTATTCGGTGAGAAAATCACATTCCCGAAGGTTTCATTCCGTTTGGACTCCATTTGATATTCCTTTTCTTCGAAACCCTAAAACAGGAAAAAAACAATTCTGGGTTGGGCCTCCGATTAATAGGTTAGTCCCAAAAATAATATAAAAGTGGATAATAAAGCCCAATAATGTCCAAAACAGTAGATAATATAGCATGGAGCAATAAAAAATTATAGATACGTTGGAGACGTATCAGATGGCAAGCACACCATCATCACCAACTCTGTTTTCTACTCCCTCTGTTCCTAAATATATATCTTTTTAGAGATTTCAACAAGTGACTACATACGAAGCAAAATGAGTGAAGCTACACTCTAAAATATGTCTATATACACATTCGTATGTGGTAGTCCATTTGAAATCTGAAAAATACAAATATTTAGGAACGGAGGGACTATAAGAGTAGACATAGAGATATATCTCCAGCATCGTCCACAACTAAAATGTGCTGGACCAGTTAGCGTCGGATGCTCGCAACGTGATGACCTGAGTTCGAATTCTGTCTTTAACTTTAGATTTTTATATTATATATTATTTAATATATACTTCTTTCGCTACTATACTGGCAGTGGAACCCACAGAGTACTTAGAATACAATATTAATGATGGATTTGTTTCCTTTTAACTTTCTGTACGAAGCTGTAGCCACCCTGCAAGTCATGTGTACACTGTACGTGCAATTAACTTTTTATAGAGGGAGAACTATACACGCAATTAACTCAAATGGATTGGATGTGACTCTATTATTTCCAGCATAAGAGCATCTCCAATGGCAGCCGGCAAATTTCCTCCCGCTTCCTTCCACAGAGGACGACATCCAACGCCAGCGGCATACATTTTCACAACTCTAACCAACCAGACGAAATTCATGCAAACACGGACTGATTTCATACAAGCATGAAGGATTTCGTATAAAAAGCTGGATCTTCATATAAACATGATGGATTTCATTACATTTACATGACCTAAGCGGTGCTAATCCGGCTCTCATGGTATAATTAATACCTAATCTAAATGGCCGCCCGTGGGTCCCTTTGTCTTCCTCATGTCCGATAGACACTTGCGGGGTCGACGAAGGTCCTCGAAAGAGACGAAGCAACAAAGAAACCACCTAAATACACAGTCGTTGCCTCGATGGTGGCTTTCATGGGACCCAAGTGGTGGCGGCCTCCCGTGTTCTACTTCTCCTTGATGATGGCGGTGGACATGGAGAAGCTGGCCACTGACTCATCGCTCTCCATGCAGCCGGCTTCTTTCTCTGCCTGCATGGCGCTACCGCAGGCACGGGAGGCATGCCCATAGACGCGGGAGGCACGGCCACCGCAGACACTGGTGGCGCGGTACGACGCGGTAGCGATGGCGCCCGTGCCGCTGTGGTCGCCGCATGTCAGCATGGAGCAACTCGCCACTCCTCATCAAGTTGAACTGGAGTGGTGAGTTGTTGAACCACGCGCCAGCTTGTGGCGGCAACTGGCTCCGTCAGACCAAGCGAGGTTGGTGAAGCACCTAGCGGCCTCGCTTGTATTCGGAGGGCTTGGCGGGCCACCCAGCCGGGTAGTTTGCCGGAGAACAGCTCCTCAGAAGCCATCAAAAGAGTGGAGGAAATGGTGAAGCAGGAGATGGGGGAGCGATGGAGGGGTGCGATTCTTGCCCACTGTCTGTCTGGCGTCGTTTAAATAGAGGGCGGACGGTAGGAGCTTGGCCGGCGTCTTGCCTCGTTTAAACTGAGGGTGGATGGGAGGAGCTCGGCTGGCGTTGCGTTTAATTCCAACCCGCTCATGAACGGATGTGTGGCCGGAGTAGGTTTCTCGGTTTGCATGCAGGTTTAACGGAGGCGTTTGATGGAGGCGAGGAGGCGTGTTCAGCCGGGCATGCAGCGGGCAGTGCAGTATTATTCGATTTGATAGCTACTAGTAAACCAGGATAGTTCCCGATACGGGTTTAATGCAGACGAGGGAGAGGGTAGCGGTTCCCGAAATGTTGAACGACCAATGTTGCATCCTCCTTCAATTAGCATCCTGAATGCATGAGGGAAGTAATGGGAGGAGGACGGGGAAAAGAGGCAGCACGATGTGAATGCAACACAGTTTGCACTCATATAATGGCGCCCCTCCATTCCAATGCATCTCCCACATCGTACGCACCTAAGCACCTACACTAAGCACAAAAGTGCTCACTCCAGACCCATGGCAACGATGCGTGCGAGCGGCTAGCGGTTGTGCCAGATGGTCCACGACGCCGGCCTACGGCATGGCACCGAGGATCGTCTCCAAACGGTGTTGGCTACCAGCGGGTTCACGGCGATCGTTGACGCCATCTACAACTCTCAGTTGGACTAGATGATCGTTGCCACCATCAACAAGTTCACGATCGTCAAGAAGTTCGTGTATGACATCGCCGTACTCCTCTAGCCCATGCGCCCGGGCTCCTCATTGCCTGCCACCCTAATCGGCCTCCATGGCGAGAACCTCTTTCAAGCATTGGTGGCCCTGTGATTGCCCGCAGACGCAACAAGGAATGTCCACCTGGAGGTCGCGTCGCCGCGAGGCGCCTCGCCCTACAAGAATTCGCCGACCTAGACATCCATGTGTACAAGCAAGTCGTGTACATAGGTATCTACAAGGCCGGTGAGGACACTACGACGTTGGCCTTCGTCAACCGGCTGGAAGCATTGGACGTCTTTGTTGAGAAGCACCTTGACGTCGCCACAAAAGCCACTGCTCCTAAGCCGCCGGTTGGTGGCCCAGTGCACTGAGTCGAGGAGGAGGAGGTGGTCGTACGTTGATGGATGCATCTTTCTTCTTGCCTCCTGTAACCACCACTGCGATCGCATCATCATGGCCTTAATTCTTATTGCACTATTGCATTCTCGCTCCAGTCAATACAGACATGTGCAATCCCTTTGCTCACATTTGGAGGCAATTATATGCGTCACTGCAACTAGTACTCCATCCATCAATTTATAAGTTGTGCTTACCTTTTGCATCAACTTCGTGCAACGCATGGGCATCTTGCTAGAAACACTACAACATGTCGAACCGCATGTGACCAAACTGACAATGCTGCAACCTAGCTACTACCCTGCTTATCTGGCGGAAAAAGCTCCACCCTAGCATTTCCAATCGTTATTTATATCTATTGATCGTGCCAAGGAGCAAAACTAAATATTACAATTTATACATGTTTCTCTATCTCTACTCTCTACTCTTATAAAAAACAAATTTGGTGATGATGGTGTGCCCGCCAATTTATGCACAATGGAAAGAGAAGAGTATCTAGGATATTTCCTGACAGCAGAAGTGAAGTTTGACCCTCCGGAAATAGAAACTCTGATCATTATGGAGAAACCCAGGAAGAGAAAATGAAGGCATCCCCAAAACAACCCAATTTCTGTAGAGAAGGACCCGAGTCATATCACTTGTTACAGGTGCAAGTATTTAGGTCATTATGCTGATGAATGCCCAGAGAAGAAGCCCAGAACCCAAAGAGTAGAAACCCTCCCCAAGAAGCCCCAAAATTTATCGAAAGTTATTTTTTTCATTGTAGGGAAGCAGGACATTATGCTACTAAATGTCCTGACAAGATGAAAGCGGGAGCTAAGTAGTTGGAATTTTGATATTGGTAATAAGTGTAGTAGGAAGCAATTTTATTTTCATGAGTATGACAAGTTGTATTATGTAATGAGTGACTCAGAGATTATAATGAATTCATGAATCAATAAAGTTAATGTATCGTGATTTCATATGTTGAATTGTATGAGTTGTTACTCTATGAACAAAGATTTTGACCATTTTCGAGGACATGAGAAATATGGTCTATGGATGAATTTGTGCATTTTAGGGGTGGTAGTACCCTGTGAGAACACTTGACCAATGGAAAGGAAAAATGTATTCCGTGGAGTGGAGTCTCGAGTTTTATTTTGTTACTCCAAGAGTATGAAGTAATGAAGCACTATTGAAGGTGTAATATTGGGATATGGAACATTAGTAAGTCAAAAGATGAGTTAAAGCGGCACAAGTGATTGAAGTGGGCCCATAACCCACAAGCCTAGGAAGTAATAGGGAATCAAGCATTACCGTGTTGTAGGAAAATTTTGGAAGAAACTATGAGTTCATTAGCACACGTTACATAGAAGGATACGAAACCTGAGAGTCATGAAGAAATGATAGATTTTTTCTTTAGCTTGCAGAATAAATGGATTTACCAGAACCTAGTTCATGGACAAGAGAAATTCCGCAATGCTTGTGAGAATTCTCAAGTGTTAGAATTGCGAGATTCGCTAAACCTTATACAAGGTAATGATTTTGGTGTGGAATGGATTGATCACCATACCAACTTACTCTTAGCATTCGCTCTTGCTATTTGGAATGGTAAAATCTAGAGTGACTTACCCATAGTTGAGAGACGACGATGTCAAAACCTTGTTAAAACCTTACAAGGGCAGGACGATGGAACCCTATACAGGCTATTGTTGCCAACCGTAGGATATACGGTGAGATTTAGCCCAGACCTATTTCCTGCAGGGGAAACCAATAATGACTGACCACCATGACATTTCGACAGTTGTTTAGTATCGGTGACAGATTTGTTAGCTAAGAAGAACCAGAGCCTCACCAAGATGAAAGGACACGAGTTTGAGGAAAAGGTTATGCCAATACCAGAAGTGCCTTAGTGAAGGAGTTATTCCAGAGAATATGAGAAGATCAACACCGTCAACTCTAAGGATGGAGTACATGAGTTTTGATGGACCAATGACTTCGATTTAAATGTGGTAGCACATTAGATCATTTCGATCGATGGAATTGCTGGAAGACCCCCAAACCCTGACCTTCTCGTACTAGCCTCTTTGAATCTCGGGGATGAGATTCATTTTGAGAGTGGTAGGTTTGTAACATCCCAAAATTCTAAAATTTGGAATGTTATATTAACTAAATAAATTTGGTTGTTTGTTTGAGTGATTAATTGAAAGTGAGTGAAATTTGAAACTTTTGAATGAGAGGGAATAAAAGAACTTTCCCAAAAACTTTCATCTTTAATTTTGATCTCCGATGAATTCAAATTCAATTCAAACACAGAACCATAGAGTGAAAAAATATGACTCCTTTCCATATAAAGAAAATGAAAAGGGAATTGAAAATGATTTGAATTCCATTTGGGAATATTTCAAAGTCATAAACTTTATGCAACTCAATGATCCTCATGAGAGAAAATAAAATGACTTCTTCAAAGAAGAGCTGGAAGTTTAAAAGTAACAATTTAAAAAGCCCCTTTGATGGTATTTTGAAACCCACTTTCATTTCAGAGTTATTTGAATTTTCAAACCTCTCACAATATATTCAAATAAAGAGAGAAGTAATATGACACTTCAAATATTCATAGGAAGTTGAAATATTTTGGCCATGAGGAAAAACAAAAAAGATTTGAAAGTGGTTTGAAATTCAAATTCAAAACCATTTGGAGTTATTTGGTTTTTATTCAAAATATTTTTCTCCAAAAATAAAATATATGGAAACTAGGGTAAAATGTTTCCCTATAGTAGAAAAGTGGAGAAAAATGAATTTGAAATTATTTTGGTATTTTATAGTAATTTTATTTGATATTAAAATGCAACAGTAGCACCGTTTGAATTTTGTGTTTTGTGTGAATTTTAGTTAGGTTTGGAGAATTGTTCATCTTCTAGGATTTCTTTTTCTGAAATTTTTGATATATTATATGCCTATATAGAACTTTTATGTATTTCCCTTTAGTTTAGTTTAGTTTTCTTATCTGTGTTTAAAAACAAATTAGAAACTAGCTGAAGCCCAGCACTGCCCCATCTCTCTCGCCTCACCCCATCAGCCCATCTCGCCTTGCAGCCCACGAGAACCCGTTGCGCCGAATCACTTAGCGACCAGCCGCCCGACCCTCTCTCCCTCTCCCGTGATCGCTGATGTTGGGCCCCACTCGTCTTCTTCCTCCTCACGCAAGGATCGGGCAAAGCCCTGCCGAACAACACCGCCACCGGAATCTCGGAGATCTCGGGATCGCGATCTCGATCCGCCTCCTCCTCCAAGCAACCCCCTATAAATACCCTTCTCCCTCGACCCGTCTCCCTCTTTTTCCTGCATCAAGAAACCCCGCCGCCTCCTCGATGGCTCGTCGGAGTTCGTCCCCACCGCCACGCCATTATCACTCTGGAGCCCGTTTCCGACCACCTCACCTCTCACCGAGTCCACCAACCGCCCCTGCGAGCTCACTGGCACCTCCCCAACCCCTCGTTTGAGCTTCAACGCCCCTAGAACGCGCTCGCCGCTGATCACCGTATGTCCCCTCTGCCCCGTGCTTGCTGCCATCCTCCTCCGACGTTTCCAAGCATCGCTGAGGACACCATCATGATCGTCTGCTTCCGCTGTACCCTCTCGACGAGTTCTCTGAGCTCGCTGACGATAGAGCCCCGTCCCCGCCGACCACCAAAGCCGGAGCACCTCCCCGGAGTTCATCGCCACCGCGGTATGCTCCCCCTCTATTCGATCTGTGTTAGACGGCGTAGATTAGATCTAGTGAATGGGTAGAGTTTTTTATTAGGTCGGTTTTAGTGTGGTTTATTTACTGTTAGTTTGGTTTAGATCGAACCGGGCCTCTTCGATTTTTCCTTTTTGTCCGTGCCGCCACTGGTTCTCTTACATTGCGAGCGTGTATCGTTTAGCTTCCGCAGCGCATGCCCCTATCCAATCGGAAGCCACCACATAGCTGTGGCCGATCTGCAGTGTTTTTCCCTTTTTCTTTTGTTGTTTTCTGCTTTAATTTACAGAAATAGTTGCTATTTTAGAAAGTTAATATCTTTTATGTTTTAGATCCAAATTGATTTTAATTCTTTCCCGACCCTCTCTCCCTTTCCCGTGGTTGCTGACGCTGGGCCCCTCTCGTCTTCTTCCTTCCCACGCAAGGATCGGGCGAAGCCCTACCGAACACCACCGCCACCGGAATCTTAGAGCTCTCGGGATCGCAATCTCGATCCGCCTCCTGCTCCAAGCAACCCCCCTATAAATACCCTTCTCCCTCGACCTGTCCCCCTCTTTTTCCCGCACCGAGAAACCCCGCCGCCTCCTCGATTGCTCGCCGGAGTTTGTCCTCGCTGTTGCGCCATTGTCACTCTGGAGCCCGCTCCCGACCACCTCACCTCTCACCGAGTCCACCAACCGCCCCTGCAAGCTCACCCGCACCTCCCCAACCCCTCGCCTGAGCTTCGACACCCATGGAACACGCTCACCGCTGACCAACGTTTGTCCCCTCCGCCCTATGCTTGCCGTCGTCCTCCTCCGACGTTCCCAAGCAACCTCGAGGACACCATCATGATCGTCTTCTTCCGCTGCACCCTCTCAACGAGTTCCCCGAGCTCGCCGACGACTGGAGCGCCGTCCTCGTCGACCACCGAAGCCGGAGGACCTCGTCGGAGTTCATCGCCACCGCGGTATGCTTCCCCTTTGTTCGATATGTGTTAGACAGCGTAGATTAGATCTAGCAAACGGGTAGCTTTTTTATTAGATCGGTTTTAGTGCAGTTTATTTACTGTTAGTTTGGTTTAGATCAAACCGAGCCCCTTCGGTTTTTCCTTTTTGTCCACGCCACCACTGGTTCTCTTATATTGCGAGCGTGCATCGTTTAGCTTCCGCAGCGCACACCCCTAGCCAATCGGAAGCCACCACGTAGCAGTGGCAGATCTGTAGCGTTTTTTTCTTTTTTCTTTTGTTGTTTTCTATTTTAATTTACAGAAATAGTTGCTGTTTTCGAAAGTTAATATCTTTTATGTTTTAGATCGAAATTGAGTGATTCTTTTTGCACTAGATTCAAAATTTTATAAAGCTTCTGTTGGTGCACCTAGATTTCAAATTTGAATAATTTAAATTTGAATTTGATGAATTTTGTTCAAATCACTAATTTGACCATATCTTAAGATTTATAAAATATTTTTGATTGATTCTTTTTGCTACAGTTTTCTAATTGTTTTGACTATCCAGTTGCATTTATTGATTTAATTTTTGATTATTTTAATTAGGTTTTATTAGAAACAATATTGTTTTGCTTATATATAGTTATTTTTGTCAGCTAATTATTGCTTTTAATTATTTTAGTCAATTCTTTTTTGTAGCTTTTTACTTGTTGTTATATATTTCTGTTAGACCAGAGTTGATTATTTTTGTAGTTATTTATTAGTGTTTAGCCACTGTTTTGCTTTACTGTTGTTTAGTTATGAAATTAGGGTAAACAGAATAGTTTTATCCGTTAAAAAAGTAATTCTTTTTTCCACTTCAAGATATGTTATTATTGATTCTGTTATTTAGAAGTAAATTAGTTTTCATAATTACTTTAGTATTATTTACTATTGTCTTATTGCTTTCTAGTTGTTATAGTTGTTCTAGTGTTAACTAGATAGATAGTTATAATAGTTTTTATACTAGTTCTTTTTGCTAGTAGATACTTTAGTAAATTCTTTTCTATTATCTTATTAGATTTTTATTTTCTTTGTTGTAGAAGAGTTATCTAGAATAATTTAGCGTTGTTATGAGAGTATTGACTGTTATTGTGTGAGTTGGTTTCTCCCTTATTTTCTTGAAGTTTTCTTTGGAATTCTATTTAGTTTTCTTTGATTTCATTATGGTTTTGTTTATTGCTTTTTGATTGTTATTTTGATTGCTGGTATTGTTTGCTAGGATGATTGCTGGTATTGTTTGCTAGGATGATTGCTTCAATACATTGTTTGACTATATAGATTTCTCGGAGTGACGAATAGTTTATCAAAGTCTCTGAGAGTGTTGATATTTTCATCAACTTACCAGACAAGTTCACTTTGATCATTTTAGCATACCTATGTTTTAATGCATTTAGTGTCACCATTCCAACAATCCCCATAGTAGTGATAATGAATTCTTGTAGTTTAGTAGAATGCATGAGGTAGGAACCAATCTCCCTGTTATCCAGCCCGAGACGTTATATAGTTTTAATGCTATGCTATAGTAAATGGGGTTTGGTATGAGTGCTCGGGAGTGGTGTGAAGAAGGAGGACTCTACGTCAATGACGACAAATCCATGATGGCATCTGCAAGGACTACATCTTCAAGGCCTCAAGACTTCAAGACTCAAGAGAAGAATTCAATATACCTCTTCATGGAGAATGGTTAAGAAGGGCACATTGGTGGGCCCAATACTCAGTGATTCCGGAGAAGCCCCATGATATCATGAGGAAAGCTCCACCCAGGCTCAAAGAGACAGAAGAATACTTCATGCCCGGAAGCTTACCTGTGGAACCGCAAGTCACTATGGGCTCTGGCTTGGTACCCTAGTGGCGACTCTGGCTGGGATGGTGCCAGCAGATGTATAACTATGGTAGGATTGGATGGGCATCAGACAATGGTCAGTGGAATTCTTTGGAAGACCATGTTTTGATCATCCTGTTCTCAAACGATCTGAAGTGCGAGGATGAAAAGGGAGGGATCGAATCTTGCGGGTAATGTGTTCAAACCTCCACAGAGGGTTAAAACCTAATTGATTAGCCGTGTCCCCGGTTACGAACAATTTGAGCATCTGCACTTGGATCTATCTCGGAATTCTCAACACTGGTCTGATATCATAATTGTGGGCAACTTATGATGATTTGGGTTGTGAGACATCAGTTGGCGGAACCATTTCATAGTACAAAACTCTGTAGTGTAGACTCCTGATATTCCTTTGATGTAGGGAAAATAAAACCAGCTTTTACGCAAGCAAAACTCAGACCGAGAGCCACAAAGCCATATTCCGTATAGTATAGTTTTGTCATATGTCTTTCTTATAGTGATCTTGTCGGTACATTCAATGTACTGACCTATACGGCTGCAATGTATCATGTTGCGAGACTATTTCTACGACGTGTGATTTTCGTTGTTGGGTTATGGTCTACACTCAACCTGCCGATGGCGTTGATGAGACTCAACACCCGTTTGTTTGTTTCCACTGAGACTGATGAGGTATATATTAGTTTTATGTTATTTATAAACGTGTTTGTAATTTGATATATACATTGATGTACTGTGTGTGCCAGCATACCGATCTAGGGATGGCATAGAGGCTTGACCGTTTGAGGTCAGGTCACTACATATATGGTATCAGAGCACATGTTGATTGTAGGACGTGACCCTAGAAACTGAAAAGCCCTAGGATAGGATATCTCTTATTTTGGAAAAAGATACTTTACTTCTCATCTCTTCTATTTTATCAAATAGTCCCTCTTACCTCAAATAGTTAGAATATACCCCATTCCCTTTTGACCACATGGAGGATCAACTGAAGCTGCTCCAAGAAGGATAACATCTCGGACAACTGATGGCCCCTCCAGAGTAAAGAGGATTTCACCATGAATTAGAAGAGTTGAAGCTACAATAGTTGAAGACTCCAAAGACTGAAGAATTTAAAGAATCTGAAGATTTATTTGACCTTTAGAAGACCAACCCCATGTTATATACTTACGTTAGATGCAACGATTTGTGAGCTGCCATTTGTTTGATGTTTTTTCGACAGCCACATAATAGAACTCGTTTCTTCAAAACTATTGCTTGCATTGTGTGTATATCCCACCATTCTTCTCTCGTATCTCCTCCCAAAACCCTTGGACCCAATAGATGAGGAAGGAAGATGGACTGGTATTCTCTGGACCGATGACTCAGTTGGAGGCAGAGCTATGGATTCAAAACATGGAGGATCATTTCGGGAAAATTTTGAAAGCGAGGAAGTATGGGTTTCAATATGCTCTTTAGTATTTTACCGAGAGTGCTGCAACCTAGTGGAAAATGCATCGAACCATACAAGGATGCAATGGAGAAAAAACTTGGGAGGAATTCAAGAAGACTCTGTTAAGATCCTGTCATACCCAGAAGCACTATGATAACCCAAAGAAGACACCATGAAATAGGACACACCCATGAAGGACACAAGGATGGATGCCCTTATTGTGAGGAAAATCACCCAGAGGAAGAATGCCCAACTAGACAGGTCACTTGTTTCCTGTGTGAAGGAACCACACACAACCCTGCTGAGTGTCAATTTTAACCCAAAGTATAAGAAATTACCAAGCACTAGCAAGAAGCCCTCAGGGAAAGTTTGGAAGAATCCGTGATGGAGGAAGTTATTGAAGACCCTGATGGAGAAGGTGATAACCCACAAGTATAGGGGATCGCAATAGTTTTTGAGGGTAGAGTATTCAACCCAAATTTATTGATTCGACACAAGGGGAGCCAAATAATATTCTAAAGTATTAGCAGCTGAGTTGTCAATTCAACCACACCTGGAAACTTAGTATCTGCAACAAAGTGTTTAGTAGCACAGTAATATGATAGTGGTGGTAATGGTGATAAAAGGTAACGATAGCAAAAGTAATATTTTTGGTGTTTTATAGTGATGATAACAATAGCAACGGAAAAGTAAATACGCGAAGAACAATATATGAAAAGATCTTAGGCATTGGATCGGTGATAGAGAATTATGCCAGATGCGGTTCATCATGTAAAAGTCATAACCTAGGGTGACACAGAACTAACTCCAATTCATCAATGTAATGTAGGCATGTATTCCGAATATAGTCATACGTGCTTATGGAAAAGAACTTGCATGACATCTTTTGTCCTACCCTCCCGTGGCAGCGGGGTCCTATTGGAAACTAAGGGATATTAAGGCGTCCTTTTAATAGAGTACCGGACCAAAGCATTAACACATAGTGTGTCAGGACCCCGACTCGATGTCACATCGATCTAGCCGGTAACACCTCATATCACTTTGCGGCCTCACGCACGGTATCCCCACGGGTGTCGTCTTACCTTTTCCCGAGACCGTTTGCGCCTTTTGGCTCACGTATATGATAGTGTCGCTAGCATCCATATGATAAGGAGCCCGGGCTGACATGACTAGTCGTAAACCCAAAGTGGCACAGACTTACAGGGACAGGCATCCATGACCCAGCTTCGAACGTGTCGGTCATCAGCAAGTGGGTCCGGGCTGTAGCACTGGGCTAGCAGGACTCCGGTAAACCGGGCTGTAGCGGGCTAACAGGACTCCGGTACTCAAAGCGTGACATTTCCCCGAAGGGACAGACACAGGAACGAAGAAGGACACATGCCGGCCAGCCTAAGTGTTCCAGAGCAGTAGCAAGCTACCATGGCTCAGCGGTAACACTAGGAGACATTTCCCGGTAAGAGAGGCTACTAAAGATAAACAACTAGATAGTCAGATCCCACACATACCAAGCATTTCAATCATACACACAATATGCTCGATATGTGCAAATACAATGAAGCATCACAACATGACTCTATGACACAAGTACTTTATTTAAGGCTCAGGGAGCCATGCATAACATACACCAAGGTACGGGTCTCACGACCCAACATACAAGTCATACAGTCATACAAACCAGCAGCGGAAGTACATTGTCTGAGTACAGACAACTAGTAAAATAAAAGAGGCTTGGAAAGCCTAGCTATACTACGTGGTCCATCACAAGCTCAGGGTCACCACCTGGGTCTTTAGCCTACTCGTTGATGTCA
This sequence comes from Triticum aestivum, assembly GCF_018294505.1. Classification (NCBI taxonomy): domain Eukaryota; kingdom Viridiplantae; phylum Streptophyta; class Magnoliopsida; order Poales; family Poaceae; genus Triticum; species Triticum aestivum. The sequence continues at coordinate 418,517,140 of NC_057797.1, read as the reverse complement.
ACGTCTACATAGAACCCATCAGAAGGGGTTGCAGCGTCTTCTGAAAATGTAGATTATAGCAACATGAGTACAAAGGTACTCAGCAAGACTTACATCAGATCCTACATACATGCATAGTATCAAGAAGGGTTGGTGGAGTTATTGCAGCAAGCCAGCTTTGACTCTTGGCTAGGCTATCCTACGATACTCCAACTTGAAATGGTTTTGCGCACACGAGTCCACTACTCACCACTTCAATACACTACCGAGGATCCACCTCCGTCTTCCTACGGAAGAGCCATCCCCGGCACTCACACTTATCTTGAGGCTTTTAGTAGTTTCCATTTACTTGTCTATGAACTGTATAGGCAACCAAGTAGTCCTTTACCGCGGACGCGGCTATTCGAATAGATCATGTTAACCCTGCAGGGGTGTACTTCTTCATACATGTTTCCACCACTTAGCGTCTGCACACGACATGTGCTCGGCAGACTTCAAGCGAAAGCCGACGTGGGTGTAGACCACGACCTACCTAAACACTTAAGCCTCTAGTCCAGGTTTATCGCCTATTCAGGTTCCATCCGCAGGGAGTCCGGCCGAGGTTTCCCATACGGCCCCGAACGATGTGAACAGGGTTCCCGAGATACCTAACGGGTATTCGGTACACCGTGCCACGTACCTACCGCATCACAGCCCACCCCTACAGTCAGCGCTGTCCACGGCCTCCAGTAGGCTACAAACACCAGAAACTACTTGCAACTCCTGGACAGAGAGCTAGGGTGAATAAGAAGTCGAGCGGGGTCATATTTCAGGGCCCAATGCATGGTAGTAGCTGTATCTTAAATCACATATACAGATCTCAGTGCTTAAGGTCGGCTTCAATGAAACAACCCACCATGTACTCCTACATGGCCTCTCATCGATACCTTTACCAAATCGTGTTCACCACACCACTCTCATTACCGACATAATCATTTCACTCTAGCCCATCACCCAGATGAACCAGACCTGACACGACTCTAAGCATAGCAGGCATAGCAAGGTAGGAACAACACATACATATGGCTCAATCAACTCCTACACATGCTAGTGGGTTTCATCTAGTTACTGTGGCAATGACAGGTCATGCAGAGGAAATGGGTTCAACTACCGTAGCACACATCAGTTTGAATCACGTTGTCTTAATGCAGTAAAAGAGAGCAGGAGCGAGAGCATGGGATTGTATCGATATGATCAAATGGTTGGTTGCTTGCCTGATGGTTCGATGCACTGATACGGTTCTTCGTTAGGGTAATCACGGTACTCCTCGGAGGCAGAACCTGTCGCAAAGGACACCGATACACAACCATCACCAAACAATGTGCAACAATATGATGCATGCATGAAACATGGCAATATGAGTGTGTTGGGCTAATGCAACTAAAACCAGAAGGGTTTGAACAAATTTGAATCAAAGATTCAAATTTCAAACTCAAACATGGTCTCTTTAAGTGCTTATCCTTGTTCTGCTTAAAACATCAATTTAACTTGTTTGATCATGCATGAAAATAGTACAGATGGATAGATTGGATTTTTCTGATCATTTTTCATATATAATTTGTCCAATTTGGAGTTACAGAATAAAAGTTATGAATTTTTGAAGTTTAAATAATATTCTGGAATTTCCTGATTAAAATTAAATCCAGAAATTATAATTATTGCGCCAGCATGACGTCAGCATGACGTCAGTGGTCAACTGCGGCTGGCTGAAGTCAAACCTGACGTGTGGGGTCCACACGTCAGTGACAAGGGGGTTAAACAGGGTTAATTTAATCCTAATTACTAATTAGTGGCGCTGGGGCCCACTAGTCAGTGTCAGGGGGTTAACTAACAGTGGTTAGCACTAATCCTAATTAGCTACAGGGCTGGGCCCACCTGTCAGGGACTCAGGGGGTGTCCTGCCGTGGTCAAAGTGGGTCAAACCCACCGGCGACGTGACGCCGGTGAGGCCCGAGACGGCGGCGCGATGCGGAATCGCGCCATAGGGCACGGGAGAGGCCGTGCTTGGGCTCGTTGGAAAGCTCTTGCTCCCGCGCGTCGAACGGTGGCCGTGGCTGGGTCTGGGGTGGCCGGAGTCGACGGCGGCGAGCTCGGCTGCGGCCGTCGGGGTTCGGTCGTGCACGGGAACAGGGTTGGAGCTCGAAGGCGAGCGAAGCGAGGCGCTAGGGATGCTCTACGGGGTCTTGCGAACTCGTTGGACTCGCCGGGGTGACCAAATGGTCACCGGAGCTGCGTCGACGGCGAGCTCGGCGACGGTGGAGGTTCGGCCGTGGTGGGGAGGAGGCTACGGTGGGGAACGAGGGGGAGGAGAGGGGGAAACGGTGGCGTAGCTCACCGCGGTTGCAGTGGGCGTCGAAGCGGGCTCGGGGACGCGCTGGAGACGGCGAATCGACGGCGACGGTGGTCGGAGCCCGAGTAGGGGAACGGCGACGTGGCGGCGATGCAGGGCTTCTGGAGGACCGTGGAGCGGTGGGGAGGAAGAGGGGGTCGTGGCGGAGCTTCTGAGCTAGTCGGGGAAGCGAGGGGTGGCCGGAGACGACGCTATGGCGAACGGCGGCGACGGGGGTGTTCGGCCGTGTGAGGGAGAGAGCGAGGGGAGGAGGGAGGAACTGAGGGAGAGTGAGAGAGAGCAGGGGGAGAGGCGTGGCGTCGTCCGGGGCATCGAGCGAGGAGGGGAGGGCAGGCAAGCAGGGAGAGAGGTGGCGTGGCGCGGTGGCGCGCGCGCGCGCCGGCCACACTCCCCTCCCTCTGTCGGGACGAAGACGACAGAGGAGGGAGATGGGCTGGGCCGGCTGCTGGCTGGGCCAGCCAGCTGGCTGGGCCGCACAGTGGAGGAGCCCAGGTAAGCTCCTCCTGTTAATTATTTCTGTTTTCTAATTTCTGACATTTGTTTTGATTTAAAAAAAATATTAAATCATTTATTTCCTTATGCCAATTTTTGCAGGGGCTAGATATATTATTTCAGAGCTCCTTTATAAATGGCATAATATTTGGACATATATTAATATATATAATTAATATATTTCCAAAGCAAATATTTATGCATTAATTCCAAATGCCCAAAATAAATACCTATGAGCTCTTAAAAATATTGGTTTGATTATTATTTCTGTCCAATATTTTCAGAGAGCAACATGAGCATTTTCTTGGACCCTTTTGGAGAAATTTTTATTTGGGTCATTTTCAAAATGCTTCTGAGGGTTTCACAAATCCCCATTTCAAATTAAATGGAATTTTAAACATGATGCACACACTCTGATGCATGACTAGCTAGGGTGTGACAACTCACCCCCACTCAAAAGAATCTCGTCCCGAGATTTGGGTTCCTCCGGAAGAAGGCGGGATACTCGAGTCGAAGACGATCCTCCCTTTCCCAAGTTGCTTCATCCTCAGAATGGTGCGACCATTGTACTTTGAGGAACTTGATGTTCTGACGTCGGGTGATACGTTCGGCCTGATCGAGGATACGAACGGGGTACTCTCGATATGTAAGATTATCTTGAAGATCAAGCGTTTCGTGGTCCACTTCACGGATAGGGTCCGAGAAGCAACGCCTGAGTTGAGAAACGTGGAAGACATCGTGGACTCTGGAGAGGTGCGGAGGTAGTTCCAACTGGTAGGCAACTTCTCCTCGTTTGGCGAGAATGCGAAAAGGTCCAATGTAACGAGGAGCCAATTTGCCTTTGATACCGAAACGATGGGTTCCCTTCAGAGGGGTGACCCGAAGATAAGCCTTCTCGTCAACCTCGAAAGTCATAGCCTTATGCTCTCGGTCATATTGACTCTTTTGACGGGATTGGGCTGTTTTCAACTTTTCACGAACGATACAAACTTGTTCTTCTGCTTCCTGAATCATATCCGGGCCAAAGAATTGTCTTTCCCCGGTCTCTGACCAGTTAAGGGGTGTTCGACACCGTCGTCCATAGAGAACTTCAAAAGGGGCTTTACCCAAGCTAGATTGATAGCTGTTGTTGTAAGCGAATTCGGCAAATGGAAGGCACTTCTCCCAGTCCATTCCGAATGAGATAACAGAGGCTCGAAGCATGTCTTCTAGAATTTGGTTGACGCGTTCCACTTGACCACTCGACTGAGGGTGGAAAGCGGTGCTAAAGGAGAGACGAGTTCCCATAGCATTTTGGAAACTTTCCCAAAATCGAGAGGTGAAAAGACTTCCTCGATCCGAGTTAATTTCCAAAGGAACACCATGGAGAGACACTATTCGGGAGATGTACAAATCTGCCAGCTGACTAGCGGTTATACTCTCACGAACAGGTAAGAAATGGGCTACTTTGGAAAGACGATCGACCACGACGAGAATAGCATTATTCCCTCTCTTGGTCCTGGGAAAACCGGTAATGAAATCCATACCAATTTTATCCCATTTCCATTCAGGAATAGCTAAGGGTTGAAGGGTGCCCGCAGGCCGTTGGTGCTCTGCTTTTACACGACGACAGACGTCGCAATTAGCAATAAACTGAGCAATTTCTCTCTTCATCCTAGTCCACCAGAACCTCTGGCGTAGGTCCTGATACATCTTAGTACTACCGGGATGAATGGTGAGAGGAGATTCATGAGCCTCCTTAAGGATCAACTGCCGTAGATGCTGGTTCTTGGGAACCACTAGACGGTTCTCAAAGTACACAACACCATGATCATTTGTGGAGAAACAACTAGCACCTCCGCTAGCAATGTTCTCTTTGATTTTAGATATTCCCTTATCTCGCTTTTGGGCAGCGATGATTTGATCCGTAAGAGTAGGTTTTGCTACCAAGGTGGAAAGAAAACCTTGAGGTACAATGTGAAGGTTAAGCTTCCGAAATTCCTCATGGAGAAGCGGTTGACTTTGTTGTAACATCAGGTTGTTACAATAAGATTTACGACTTAGCGCATCAGCCATGACGTTGGCTTTCCCTGGGGTGTAGGTTATTCCTAAGTCGAAGTCTGTGATCAATTCAACCCAACGTCTCTGCCTGAGATTCAAATCCGGTTGGGTGAAAATGTACTTCAGACTTTGGTGATCAGTGAATATTTCGCAACGGTTACCGAGGAGGTAATGTCGCCAGGTCTTAAGTGCATAGACTACGGCTGCAAGCTCTAGATCATGAGTAGGATAATTCTCCTCATGTGGGTGCAATTGCCGTGAAGCATAAGCAATTACGTGTCGATCTTGCATAAGAATGCAACCTAGTCCTTGTCGCGAGGCGTCGCAGTAGATAACAAAGTCCTTGGAGAAGTCTGGCGGTACCAGTACGAGAGCAGAGGTCAGGCGTCTTTTCAGTTCCTGAAAGCTGTGCTCACATTGTGGAGTCCACTCGAACTTCTTATCTTTCTTGAGGAGTTCGGTTAGATGTTTAGCAACTTTGGAGAAGTTTTCGACAAAGCGACGACAATAGCTCGCTAAGCCCAGAAAACTCCGAACTTGCTTGACCGATTCAGGTGGAGTCCAATTAAGGACGGCTTGAACTCGCTCAGGGTTAACAGCAATACCTTTACCAGATATTACATGACCCAGATAGGTCACTTCTGACAACCAGAATTCACATTTAGAAAATTTGGCATAAAGGCGATGCTCTCGAAGTTTCTTCAACACTAGCCTTAAATGTTCGGCATGTTCTTCCTCGTTCTTGGAATAGATGAGTATATCATCGAGGTAAACTACGACGAATTTATCCAAATACTCCATGAAGATTGAGTTCATTAACCGAGAAAAGGTGGCTGGAGCGTTGGTTAAACCGAAGGACATGACGGTGTACTCGTATTGGCCATAACGAGTAACAAAGGCCGTTTTAGGAATGTCCCCATTTCTGATTTTGATTTGATGGTAGCCCAACCTCAAATCCATCTTGGAGAAGACTGAGGATCCAGCGAGCTGATCGTACAGGTCGTTGATCCTGGGAAGCGGATATTTGTTCTTGATTGTGACCAAATTGACAGGTCGGTAATCTACAACCATCCGGTCCGTACCATCCTTCTTCTTGACGAATAGGACGGGGCAAGCCCACGGAGATGAACTAGGGCGGATGAAACCCTTTTTCAAGGACTCATCGAGTTGTTTCTTAAGCTCGGCTAGTTCTAGGGGTGCCATCTTATAAGGTCTTCTAGCAATCGGAACGGTTCCTGGAATGAGATCTATTACGAACTCAACATCCCTGTCAGGTGGAACACCTGGCAATTCCTCTGGGAAGACATCCGGGAAGTCACAGACTACCGGCACGTCCTCAAGGTCTGGCAAAGGGCTGGCGTTAAGAGAATATAATTGTCGCTTGGCTATTCGGGTCAAGACATTGACTATCTTCCCCGAAGGATGGGTGAGTTGAACAGTCCTAGAGAAGCAATCAATTTTGGCTTGATGAGCTGACATCCAGTCCATACCCAAAATGATATTAATATCTGAAGATTTAAGGGCTATCAAAGATGCGAGAAAAACAAGTCTGTCGACTTGGATTTCATTTCCATGGCTTACTCTAGAAGTTTGCCATTTGGATCCCGGAGTTTGAATTACCATAGAGGTTGGCATATCACCGAATGCGACGTTATGCAAGCGAGCATAGTTTTCAGATATAAAAGAATGAGAGGCTCCGGTATCGAAAAGAACAGATGCCGGGTGGCAATTAACAAGAAGCGTACCGAGAACGACGTTGGGATCCTCTTGAGCTTCTTCGGCAGAGATACAGTTAACATGGCCACGTGAAGCGGTGACCGGCTTGGCGTGGAATATTTTTCCTGTCGGCTTGCCACGGCCAACAGCTTTAGCAGACTGGTTGGGGTTGGTCTGGGGACACTCACGCATATAGTGACCAGATTCCCCACACTTGAAACAAGTCACGGAACTGGTACGTGGAGGAGCATTATTGATTGGACCCCCATAGGGCTTGGCTGGAGCAGACTGTTGAACGGGGCGAGGCGCCTGGAAAGATGGCCTCGGTGTGAACCTGGGTGGCAGGGCGGTGTTGGGCACCCACACGCGGCGCTTCTGAGGACCAGCACCGGATGAGGAACCCATATCACGGCCATGCTTGCGTGTTGCGTCATAGTCAGTCTGACCAGTTTCAGCACTGATGGCTTTGTTGACAAGTTTCTGAAAAGATGTGCACTCATGCAGACGGAGGTCGCGGCGAAGCTCAGGACTAAGGCCCTTACGGAACCTTGCTTGCTTCTTGGCGTCAGTAGACACTTCCTCAGTTGCATATCGGGCGAGATTACCAAACTCCCTGCTATAGGCATCCACAGAAAGTCGGCCTTGGGTGAAACTGCAAAATTCTTCACGTTTACGGTCCATGAGACCCTCCGGAATGTGATGTTCACGGAAAGCCTCGCTGAACTCAGCCCAAGTAGTGACATGGCCCGCTGGGCGCATAGCTCCATAATTCTCCCACCATAGACTGGCGGGGCCTTCAAGATGATATGCAGCAAAGGTGACCTTGTCAGCCTCCGCTACCAGCGCGGAACGCAGTTTGTGAGAGATACTGCGAAGCCAGTCATCAGCGTCGAGAGGCTCGACGGAGTGGTGGAACGTGGGTGGATGCAATTTGATAAAATCACTGAGTGACACCACGTTAGCCCTCTGATGGTGTGCTGTATTCTGTTCAATACGCTCCAACAAACGGTTGGTCTCCCGCTTGTTTCTCTCAGCTTCCATCATAACCTCGGCTAGTGAAGGAGGATGAGGCAGATTTGCATCCCTGACTTCACTGCCTTCGGCCTGCTCTTGAGAAGCAGGGTTAGCGCGCGTGTTGACCATCCTAGGTAAACAAGACAATGATTTAGTCAGGATGATAAAATTCCAACATAGAATACAAAATGTAAGGAATAACTCGGAATGCAAGATGATCATCCGTATGACATGGTAGATACAGAAACTGCTTCTTTTATTCCATCGTCATACACACCATACAGGGTTTAGTACAAGACCAAACAAAGTACTATTACGGTGAAAAGAGGATTACATCTTATCGGAGGCATCCCAAGCTCCTATACATTATTTTTCTACACCTCCGGAAAGAGTACAAACTAGGTCATATCCCACGAGTCACGCGGGACGATAGAAGACACAGCTAGTGCGAACTAGTGATACTACCACTAACTCAGACCGATCTATAGTAGTCCTCGTAGAAGTCACCTCCGTAGCCTGGAAGTTCAACATGATCATCCGGAAACAGACGGTCTCGCGGAGCTTGTGGACCATAGGGGCTAGGATGAGGTCTTGGACCAACAGACGGTGGCCTGCGGGGACCGCGAGGTGGGGTGATGCCTCCTACATCACGCCAAACCATCACGTCCGGCAGAGCAGATCTCACAGGATAGAGATCGCGCATATCCGAATATCCAGCTTGCACCGCCGGTGCGAACCGAGTCAAAGTGGCCCAGTGGTCAGCACGGGTATTGAAGAGCTCTAACCTCAAGGCCCGATTTTCACGGTCCTTATCCTCGAGCATCTCAGCAGTGGTGCGAGTCCGTGAATCCTCCTGAGTGGGGTCAGCATAGATAGCCTGGAGATACCCTTGTGCTCCCGGAAGGGATCCTGGCATATACCGGAAATCAGAGTCCCGAAATAGACCAGATCTGACTCGCATAATGGTCATCATAGAGTAGGCGGCGTCCTGCACAGCCATCTCAATAGTAACCCCGAGTCCATAGGAGCAGTGAAGAGGCTCGGTGGATCCAGGATAAGATGGAAATATCCTGACAGTGCAGAGATACTGGCTTTGATTAAAATCTCGGAATTGCTCTTCGACCGTGTACTCGGGATACCAGCGGTATCCAGCCTCAGTCATTACCCTGACCAACTTGGCAGTATGGCCGGGTACATCTAGACATTGAGTCAGGCGAACCACTTGATTGAGGTCGCGAGTGGCCATCTGAAAGCACAATCATAATGCAAAGGCATTAGAATTTCTAACAAAATTTCGGCAGCATAACAGCTGTAAATGCTCAGAAAGGATTTTGAGACATTTGACAAAGGATTTCGTACACACTCAACATCATCATATCAAAGTTCTGAAACCATTCTAACAACATAATGTGGTAGTAGAACTGAACTAGGCTTGTAACCATCAAACTTATAAGGTACTACTGATTAGTAACTCGTGATCCTGATAGAGAGAACAGATCCTAATTCCTTAACCCCGGTGGAAGAATGGACTGACTCAGATCAGAAAGTCATAAGGTATAAGGAGTAAAAAGAGCCTTACGTTCCAACCCACAAACAATTCCCCTACATATAACTAAAGAATTTCTAGACTCAACATCGACCAGTTTGGCTTGGAGAACCTACAGGCAGTCCGGCTCTGATGCCAACGCTGTCAGGACCCCGACTCGATGTCACATCGATCTAGCCGGTAACACCTCATATCACTTTGCGGCCTCACGCACGGTATCCCCACGGGTGTCGTCTTACCTTTTCCCGGGACCGTTTGCGCCTTTTGGCTCACGTATATGATAGTGTCGCTAGCATCCATATGATAAGGAGCCCGGGCTGACATGACTAGTCGTAAACCCAAAGTGGCACAGACTTACAGGGACAGGCATCCATGACCCAGCTTCGAACGTGTCGGTCATCAGCAAGTGGGTCCGGGCTATGGCACTGGGCTAGCAGGACTCCGGTAAACCGGGCTGTAGCGGGCTAACAGGACTCCGGTACTCAAAGCGTGACATTTCCCCGAAGGGACAGACACAGGAACGAAGAAGGACACATGCCGGCCAGCCTAAGTGTTCCAGAGCAGTAGCAAGCTACCATGGCTCAGCGGTAACACTAGGAGACATTTCCCGGTAAGAGAGGCTACTAAAGATAAACAACTAGATAGTCAGATCCCACACATACCAAGCATTTCAATCATACACACAATATGCTCGATATGTGCAAATACAACGAAGCATCACAACATGACTCTATGACACAAGTACTTTATTTAAGGCTCAGGGAGCCATACATAACATACACCAAGGTACGGGTCTCACGACCCAACATACAAGTCATACAGTCATACAAACCAGCAGCGGAAGTACATTGTCTGAGTACAGACAACTAGTAAAATAAAAGAGGCTTGGAAAGCCTAGCTATACTACGTGGTCCATCACAAGCTCAGGGTCACCACCTGGGTCTTTAGCCTACTCGTTGATGTCAACGTCTACATAGAACCCATCAGAAGGGGTTGCAGCGTCTTCTGTAAAATGTAGATTATAGCAACATGAGTACAAAGGTACTCAGCAAGACTTACATCAGATCCTACATACATGCATAGTATCAAGAAGGGTTGGTGGAGTTATTGCAGCAAGCCAGCTTTGACTCTTGGCTAGGCTATCCTACGATACTCCAACTTGAAATGGTTTTGCGCACACGAGTCCACTACTCACCACTTCAATACACTACCGAGGATCCACCTCCGTCTTCCTACGGAAGAGCCATCCTCGGCACTCACACTTATCTTGAGGCTTTTAGTAGTTTCCATTTACTTGTCTATGAACTGTATAGGCAACCAAGTAGTCCTTTACCGCGGACGCGGCTATTCGAATAGATCATGTTAACCCTGCAGGGGTGTACTTCTTCATACATGTTTCCACCACTTAGCGTCTGCACACGACATGTGCTCGGCAGACTTCAAGCGAAAGCCGACGTGGGTGTAGACCACGACCTACCTAAACACTTAAGCCTCTAGTCCAGGTTTATCGCCTATTCAGGTTCCATCCGCAGGGAGTCCGGCCGAGGTTTCCCATACGGCCCCGAACGATGTGAACAGGGTTCCCGAGATACCTAACGGGTATTCGGTACACCGTGCCACGTACCTACCGCATCACAGCCCACCCCTACGGTCAGCACTGTCCACGGCCTCCAGTAGGCTACAAACACCAGAAACTACTTGCAACTCCTGGACAGAGAGCTAGGGTGAATAAGAAGTCGAGCGGGGTCATATTTCAGGGCCCAATGCATGGTAGTAGCTGTATCTTAAATCACATATACAGATCTCAGTGCTTAAGGTCGGCTTCAATGAAACAACCCACCATGTACTCCTACATGGCCTCTCATCGATACCTTTACCAAATCGTGTTCACCACACCACTCTCATTACCGACATAATCATTTCACTCTAGCCCATCACCCAGATGAACCAGACCTGACACGACTCTAAGCATAGCAGGCATAGCAAGGTAGGAACAACACATACATAGGGCTCAATCAACTCCTACACATGCTAGTGGGTTTCATCTAGTTACTGTGGCAATGACAGGTCATGCAGAGGAAATGGGTTCAACTACCGTAGCACACAGCAGTTTGAATCGCGTTGTCTTAATGCAGTAAAAGAGAGCAGGAGCGAGAACATGGGATTGTATCGATATGATCAAATGGTTGGTTGCTTGCCTGATGGTTCGATGCACTGATACGGTTCTTCGTTAGGGTAATCACGGTACTCCTCGGAGGCAGAACCTGTCGCAAAGGACACCGATACACAACCATCACCAAACAATGTGCAACAATATGATGCATGCATGAAACATGGCAATATGAGTGTGTTGGGCTAATGCAACTAAAACCAGAAGGGTTTGAACAAATTTGAATCAAGATTCAAATTTCAAACTCAAACATGGTCTCTTTAAGTGCTTATCCTTGTTCTGCTTAAAACATCAATTTAACTTGTTTGATCATGCATGAAAATAGTACAGATGGATAGATTGGATTTTTCTGATCATTTTTCATATATAATTTGTCCAATTTGGAGTTACAGAATAAAAGTTATGAATTTTTGAAGTTTAAATAATATTCTGGAATTTCCTGATTAAAATTAAATCCAGAAATTATAATTATTGCGCCAGCATGACGTCAGCATGACGTCAGTGGTCAACTGCGGCTGGCTGAAGTCAAACCTGACGTGTGGGGTCCACACGTCAGTGACAAGGGGGTTAAACAGGGTTAATTTAATCCTAATTACTAATTAGTGGCGCTGGGGCCCACTAGTCAGTGTCAGGGGGTTAACTAACAGTGGTTAGCGCTAATCCTAATTAGCTACAGGGCTGGGCCCACCTGTCAGGGACTCAGGGGGTGTCCTGCCGTGGTCAAAGTGGGTCAAACCCACCGGCGACGTGACGCCGGCGAGGCCCGAGACGGCGGCGCGATGCGGAATCGCGCCATAGGGCACGGGAGAGGCCGTGCTTGGGCTCGTTGGAAAGCTCTTGCTCCCGCGCGTCGAACGGTGGCCGTGGCTGGGTCTGGGGTGGCCGGAGTCGACGGCGGCGAGCTCGGCTGCGGCCGCCGGGGTTCGGTCGTGCACGGGAACAGGGTTGGAGCTCGAAGGCGAGCGAAGCGAGGCGCTAGGGATGCTCTACGGGGTCTTGCGAACTCGTTGAACTCGCCGGGGTGACCAAATGGTCACCGGAGCTGCGTCGACGGCGAGCTCGGCGACAGCGGAGGTTCGGCCGTGGTGGGGAGGAGGCTACAGTGGGGAACGAGGGGGAGGAGAGGGGGAAACGGTGGCGTAGCTCACCGCGGTTGCAGTGGGCGTCGAAGCGGGCTCGGGGACGCGCTGGAGACGGCGAATCGACGGCGACGGTGGTCGGAGCCCGAGGAGGGGAACGGCGACGTGGCGGCGATGCAGGGCTTCTGGAGGACCGTGGAGCGGTGGGGAGGAAGAGGGGGTCGTGGCGGAGCTTCTGAGCTAATCGGGGAAGCGAGGGGTGGCCGGAGACGACGCTATGGCGAACGGCGGCGACGGGGGTGTTCGGCCGTGTGAGGGAGAGAGCGAGGGGAGGAGGGAGGAACTGAGGGAGAGTGAGAGAGAGCAGGGGGAGAGGCGTGGCGTCGTCCGGGGCATCGAGCGAGGAGGGGAGGGCAGGCAAGCAGGGAGAGAGGTGGCGTGGCGCGGTGGCGCGCGCGCGCGCCGGCCACACTCCCCTCCCTCTGTCGGGACGAAGACGACAGAGGAGGGAGATGGGCTGGGCCGGCTGCTGGCTGGGCCGCACAGTGGAGGAGCCCAGGTAAGCTCCTCCTGTTAATTATTTCTGTTTTCTAATTTCTGACATTTGTTTTGATTTAAAAAAAAATTTAAATCATTTTATTTCCTTATGCCAATTTTTGCAGGGGCTAGATATATTATTTCAGAGCTCCTTTATAAATGGCATAATATTTGGACATATATTAATATATATAATTAATATATTTCCAAAGCAAATATTTATGCATTAATTCCAAATGCCCAAAATAAATACCTATGAGCTCTTAAAAATATTGGTTTGATTATTATTTCTGTCCAATATTTTCAGAGAGCAACATGAGCATTTTCTTGGACCCTTTTGGAGAAATTTTTATTTGGGTCATTTTCAAAATGCTTCTGAGGGTTTCACAAATCCCCATTTCAAATTAAATGGAATTTTAAACATGATGCACACACTCTGATGCATGACTTGCTAGGGTGTGACATAGTGAATACATGAACTCCTCAAACTACGGTCATCATCGGTAAGTATCCCGATTATTGTCACTTCGGGGTTAACGGATCATAACACATAATAGGTTACTATAGACTTGCAAGATAGGATCAAGAACTCTCATATATTGATGAAAACATAATAGGTTCAGATCTGAAATCATGGCACTCGGGCCCTAGTGACAAGCATTAAGCATAGCAAAGTCATAGCAACATCAATCTCAGAACATAGTTGATACTAGGGATCAAACCCTAAGAAAACTAACTCGATTACATGATAAATCTCATCCAACCCATCACCGTCCAGCAAGCCTACGATGGAATTACTCATGCACGGCGGTGAGAATCATGAAATTGGTGATGGAGGATGGATGATGATGACGATGCGATGGATTCCCCTCTCCGGAGCCCCAAACGGACTCCAGATCAGCCCTCCCGAGAGAGTTTAGTGCTTGGCGGCGGCTCCGTATCATAAAATGCGATGAATCCTTCTCCCTAGTTTTTTTCTCCTCGAAAGTGAAAATATGGAGTCAAGGTTGAGGTGGATGGAGTGTCAGGGGGCCCACGAGGCAAGGGGCGCGCCCAGGGGGGTAGGTGATACGTCTTCAACGTATCTATAATTTTTGATTGCTCCATGCTATATTATCTACTGTTTTGGACATTATTGGGCTTTATTATCCACTTTTATATTATTTTTGGGACTAACCTATTAACCGGAGGCCCAGCCCAGAATTGCTGGTTTTTTTGCCTGTTTTAGGGTTTCGAAGAAAAGGAATATCAAACGGAGTCCAAACGGAATGAAACCTTCAGGAACATGATTTTCTCACCGAATACAACTTAGGAGACTTGGACCCTACGTCAAGCCAAGTAACAGGAGGCCACGAGGTAGGGGGGTGCGCCTACGTGGGCCCCTTGTTGCTCCACCGATGTACTTCTTCCTCCTATATATACCCACGTACCCCCAAACGATTAGAACCGGAGCAAAAACCCTAATTCCACCGTTGTAACTTTCTATATCCACGAGATCCCATCTTGGGGCCTATTCCGGAGCTCCGCCGGAGGGGGCATCGATCACGGAGGGCTTCTACATCAACACCATAGCCTCTCCGATGAAGTGTGAGTAGTTTACTTCAGACCTTCAGGTCCATAGTTAGTAGCTAGATGGCTTCTTCTCTCTTTTTGGATCTCAATACAATGTTCTCCCCTCTCTTGTGGAGATCTATTCGATGTAATCTTCTTTTTGCGGTGTGTTTGTTGAGATCGATGAATTGTGGGTTTATGATCAAGTCTATCTATGAATAATATTTGAATCTTCTCTGAATTCTTTTATGTATGATTGGTTATCTTTGCAAGTCTCTTCGAATTATCAGTTTGGTTTGGCCTACTAGATTCATCTTTCTTGCAATGTGAGAAGTGCTTAGCTTTGGGTTCAATCTTGCGGTGTCCTTTCCCGGTGATAGTAAGGGCAGCAAGGCACGTATTGTATTGTTGCCATCGAGGATAACAAGATGTGGTTTTCTTCATATTGCATGAGTCTATCCCTCTACATCATGTCATCTTGCTTAAGGCATTACTCTGTTTTTAACTCAATACTCTAGATGCATGCTGGATAGCGATCGATGAGTGGAGTAATAGTAGTAGATGCAGGCAGGAGTCGGTCTACTTGTCTCAGACGTGATGCCTATATACATGATCATACCTAGATATTCTCATAACTATGCTCAATTCTATCAATTGCTCAACAGTAATTTGTTCACCCACCGTAGAATACTTATGCTCTCGAGAGAAGCCACTAGTGAAACCTATGGCGCCCGGGTCTATCTTTATCATATTAATCTCCTACTACTTAGTTATTTACTTTGCATCTTTATCATAAAAATACCAAAAATATTATCTTATCATATCTATCAGATCTCACTCTCATAAGTGTCCCTATAGGGATTGACAACCCCTATTTGCGTTGGTTGCGAGGATTTATTTGCTTTGTGCAGGTACGAGGGACTCGCGCGTAGCCTCCAACTGGATTGATACCTTGGTTCTCAAAAACTGAGGGAAATACTTACGCTACTTTGCTGCATCACCCCTTCCTCTTCAGGGAAAACCAACGCAGTGCTAAAAGAGGTAGCAGTAGGGCGCGCCCCCACCCTCGTGGACAGGTGGAGGCCCCCCTGACGTGGATCTTCCTTCCTATATTTATTATATATTCCAAAATAATTCTCCGTTGATTTTCAGGTCATTCCGAGAACTTTTATTTCTGCACAAAAATAACTCCATGGCAATTCTGCTGAAAACAGCGTCAGTCCGGGTTAGTTCCATTCAAATCATGCAAGTTAGAGTCCAAAACAAGGGCAAAAGTGTTTGGAAAAGTAGATACGACGGAGACGTATCAACTCCCCCAAGCTTAACCCTTTGCTTTTCCTCAAGCAATTCAGTTGACAAATTGAAAGTGATAAAGAAAAACTTTTACAAACTCTGTTTGCTCTTGTTGTTGTAAATATGTAAAGCCAGCATTCAAGTTTTCAGCAAAGATTATGAACTAACCATAGTCACAATAACATTTAGGTCTCATGTTTACTCATATCAATGGCATAATCAACTAGCGAGCAATAATAATAAATCTCGGATGACAACACTTTCTCAAAACAATCATAATATGATATAACAAGATGGTATCTCGCTAGCCCTTTCTAAGACCGCAAAGCATAAATGCAGAGCACCTTTAAAGATCAAGGACTGACTAGACATTGTAATTCATGGTAAAAGAGATCAGTCAAGTCATACTCAATGTAAACTAACAGTAATGGATGCAAATGACAGTAGTGCTCTCCAACTGGTGCTTTTCAATAAGAGGATGATGACTCAACATAAGAGTAAATGGATAGGCCCTTCGCAGAGGGAAGCATGGATTTGTAGAGGTGCCAGAGCTCGATTTTGAAATAGATATGAATAATATTTTGAGCGGTATACTTTCATTGTCAACATAACAACCAAGAGATGGCGATATCTTCCATGCTACACACATTATAGGCGGTTCCCAAACAGAATGGTAAAGTTTATACTCCCCCTCGACCAACAAGCATCAATCCATGGCTTGCTCGAAACAATGAGTTCCTCCAACTAACAATAGTCCCGGGGGAGTTTTGTTTGCAATTATTTTAATTTGATTTGCATAAAGCATGGGACTGGGCATCCCAGTGACCAGCCATTTTCTCGTGAGTGAGGAGCGGAGTCCACTCGTCTTGAGAATACAAAACAGAATGTTGGTTTAGAGTTTGGCACATACAACTTTACTTGGAACGACAGGTAGATACAGTGTATAGGTAGGTATGGTGGACTCATATGGAATAACTTTGGGGTTTATGGAATTGGATGCACAAGCAGTATTCCCGCTTAGTACAAGTGAAGGCTAGCAAAAGACTGGGAAGCGACCAGCTAGAGAGCGACAACAGTCATGAACATGCATTAAAATTAATCAACACCAAATGCAAGCATGAGTAGGATATAATGCAGCATGAACATAAATATCGTAGAGGCTATGTTGATTTTGTTTCAACTACATGCGTGAACATGTGCCAAGTCAAGCCACTCGAATCGTTCAAAAGAGGATACCACCCTATCATACCACATCACAACCATTTTAATAGCATGTTGGCATGCAAGGTAGACCATTATAAGCTCCTAGCTAATTAAGCATGGCATAAGTAACTATAATCTCTAATTGTCATTGCAAACATGTTTATTCATAATAGGCTGAATCAGGAACGATGAACAAATCATATTTACAAAAACAAGAGAGGTCGAGTTCACACCAACTTTTCTCATCTCAATAAGTTCATCATATAATCATCATTATTGCCTTTCACTTGCACGACCGAACGATGTGAATAATAATAATAGTGCACGTGCATTGGACTAAGCTGGAATATGCAAGCATTCAATTCAAGAGAGAATACAAGGTAATATGGGCTCTTTGTAAGATCAATCAATAATGCATATAAGAGCCACTTTAACATTTTAATCATGGTCTTCTCCTCTCGACCCCCAAACAAAGAAATGAAACTATTTACACGAGAAAGATCCCAACAAGCAAAAGAAGAACGAGAAATCTTTTTGGGTTTTGTTTTTCATTACTATTACAAGCATGGAAAGTAAACTAGCTAAAAGCTACAACTATTTTTTTTTGGTTTTTTATTAAGGTTTATTAAACACACAAGAATAAAGCATAAAAAGGAAAATAAACTAGCATGGATGATACAATGAAAAAGTATGAGCACCGACAACTAGCAATGAGTGTGTGAACAGGAATGTAATGTCGGTGAGAAATACATACTCCCCCAAGCTTAGGCTTTTGGCCTAAGTTGGTCTATGGCCACGGCTGGCCTGACAGATATCCATAGTAATAGTTGGGGTTGTACTATGAAGAAGCCTCGGATTGCCACTGGTTGGCAATCACCTCCGGATCCCATTGGTAATCAGACTGTCGTGGAGGATCAAGTTGTGGTTCCGGCTCTGGCCATGTAGCTGATGTAGGGTTCCAGTAGGCATGAATGGCCTCCAAAGGAACAAGGTACTTGCCTGCAGATAAATCAAACAAGGAAGGAGCAGGCAAGGTAATAGTCTCAGGATGATTTTTACCAAATATTAATTTGTACTTAAGCGCCTTTTCCCTATTCTTAATAGTAAAATCATGTGCCACCATACTCTTATAATCTAGATAAACAGGAGGCATCAACTTTTCTTCCTTCTCATAATGTCTAATAGGTATGTTAAAGTGTGCAGCGAGGCGCGAGGCGAAAATGCCTCCAAGGACGGGGCCCTTAGTACGATTAAGGTTTAACCACTGTGCAACAATAGCGCCCATACCAAATGTGTCATCACGAAATAAGGCATGGCACAAAAATAAAAATATCAGGGGCACTCAGATTTCCATAGTTTCCGCGCCCAATTAGGCATCTACTAGCAAATATAGCAAAGTAACATAGAACAGGAAAGTGTATGCTAGTAATTCGTGCGTCGGAAACCTTCCTTGTTTCCCCTACAGTAATGGTATCAATAAACCCATCCACATCGTCATCAAAAGGGATCAAACAAATCTGACAAAAGTCATGAAGTGACATCTCCTTATGCTCATCATATAAATAGAATTCCATCGTAGGTGGTGAGTTCCTAGCATGGAAATGAAAGTTCTGCACAAAGATATTAGTGAGTAAGAAATGTTGTTCGCGTTGGTTGTGGAGGAAGGCGGTGAGGCCTGCATTCTCAGCTAATTCATAGAAATCATCATAAATCCTGTCTGATCTCAAGAAATTATCACAAGGCCATTCACACGGCCGAATTTCTGTGGTGCGAGGGAGATTATATTTGGGCATCTTATCCTCCTCACTTTGCTTGTCCTTCGAGCTTCGGCTCGATGAGCCGCTCAAAAATCTCTTCATCTTTTTCTGAAAATATCTGAATTTTTTAGTAACTTCAAAACAAAAGTGAACCAAACTCAACAAAATTGATAGCAACTACTCCCACAAGTGCCTAGAGGATATATCATGCATTAAAACTACTTTTGACCATATAAATTTGACATGCAAGCTCAAGAATAGGGTCACCTAAGAATAAGAAAATATGCAATGAATAAAGCACTAGAACAAAAACTAATTGGACCATTGGAGGAGTCACATACCAAGGAACAATCCCCCAAAGCAGTTTTGTGAGAGGTGCTTTGAGCAAGGAGATAAAAAATGGTAGCAAGATGAGCTTGGACTCGGGCTTGAGCTGGCTAGTGGTGTTTGTGGGAGGAAGAAGGAGTGTGCGGTAGCTAGAATAAGTGCAGGGGAGCCACCATGGGCCCACGAGGCAGGGGGGTGCACCTAGGGGGTAGGGCGCGCCCTCCACCCTCGTGGCCAGGTGCTTGCTCCCCCTGCCGTGTTTTCAGTGCCAGATATTCTCAAATATTATAGAAAAAATCATATTTAATTTTCAGGGCATTTGGAGAACTTTTATTTTCGGGGTATTTTTTATTGCATGGATAATTCAGAAAACTGACAGAAATTACTATTTTTGCTTTATTTAATATAAATAACAGAAAGTAAAAAGAGGGTACAGAGAGTTGTATTTTCTAAATTCATCCATCCCATGCTCATCAAAAGGAATCCACTAACAAGGTTGATCAGGTCTTGTTAACAAACTCATTCCGAATAACATGGAACCGGAGAATTTTCGAATAACACTAGGCTACCTCAACGGGGATATGCACATCCCCAACAATAAGAATATCATATTTCTTCTTGACAGTAGGAAGAGGAAATTCAAAACCTCCAAAAATAATCGATGGAATTTTTCCAATAGAATTGATACTGTGGACTTGAGGTTGTTTCCTCGGAAAGTGTACTGTATGCTCATTACCATTAACATGAAAAGTGGCATTGCCTTCGGTGCAATCAATAACAGCCCCTGCAGTATTCAAAAAGGGTCTTCCAAGAATAATGGACATACTATCGTCCTCGGGAATATCAGGAATAACAAAGTCCGTTAAAATAGTAACGTTTGCAACCACAACAGGCACATCCTCACAAATACCGACAGGTATAGAAGTTGATTTATCAGCCATTTGCAAAGATATTTCAGTAGGTCTCAACTTATTCAAATCAAGTCTACAATATAAAGAGAGAGGCATAACACTAACACCGGCTCCAAGATCACATAAAGCAGTTTTAACATAGTTTCTTTTAATGGAGCATGGTACAGTTGGTACTCCGGGATCTCCTAGTTTCTTAGGTATTCCACCCTTAAAAATATAATTAGCAAGCATGGTGGAAATTTCAGCTTCCGGTATCTTTCTTTTATTTGTAACAATATCTTTCATGTACTTAGCATAAGGATTCATTTTGAGCATATCCATTTTTCTTGGATGGTTTGGGAGGAAAAGGCATGGGTTTCTGAACCCATGGTTCTCTTTCCTTACCGTGCTTCCTAGAAACAAAGTCTTTCTTATCATAACGTTGATTCTTTGATTGTGGGTTATCAAGATCAACAATAGGTTCAATCTCTACATCATTATCATTGCTGGGTTGAGCATCAACATGAACATCATCATTAACATTATTACTAGGTTCATGCTCATTACCCGATTGTTTTTCAGCATCAGAAATAGAAATATCATTGGGATTCTCAGGTGTGTCAACAACAGGTTCACTAGAAGCATGCAAAGTTCTATCATTTTTCTTTTTCTTCCTTTTAGAAGGACTAGGTGCATCAATATTATTTCTCTGAGAATCTTGCTCAATTCTCTTAGGATGGCCCTCAGGATACAAAGGTTCCCGAGTCATTTTACCACCTCTAGTCATAACTTTAACAACATTATCATTTTTCTTACTATTTAATTCATTGAGAAAATCATTCTGAGCTTTAAGTACTTGTTCCACTTGAGTGGTAACCATAGAAGCATGTTTACTAATAAGTTTAAGTTCACCTTTAACATTAGCCATATAAGCACTAAAGTGTTCAATCATATAAGCATTATGTTTTAATTATCTACCAAAATAAGCATTGAAGTCTTCTTGCTTAACCATAAAGTTATCAAACTCATCTAAGCATTGGCTAGCAAACTTAGTAAGAAGGATTTCAGCTTTACTACCTGTGTCGGGTTATCAAGACCATGAGTTTCTTCTATTGGTGATGGATTAAAACCATGTATTTCTTCAACAGGAAGTAAATTAAGACCATGTATTTCTTCAATAGGAGGTAAATTCTTAACATCTTCATCTCTTATACCTTTTTCCTTCATAGATTTCTTTGCCTCTTGCATATCTTCAGGACTGAGAAATAGAACACCCCTTTTCTTAGGAGTTGGCTCAGGAGTTGGTTCAGGAATTGGATCAGGGATTGGATCAGGAAGTGTCCAATTATTCTCATTAGTCAACATATTATTCAATAGAATTTCAGCTTCATCTGGTGTTCTTTCCCTGGAAACACAACCAACACAACTATCCAGGTGGTCTCTGGAAGCATCGGTTAGTCCATTATAAAAGATATCAAGTATTTCATTTTTCTTGAGAGGATGATCAAGCAAAGCATTAAGTAATTGGAGAAGCCTCCCCCAAGATTGTGGGAGACTCTCTTCTTCAATTTGCACAAAATCATATATGTCCCTTAAAGCAGCTTGTTTCTTCTGAGTAGGGAAATATTTAGCAGAGACATAATAAATCAAATCCTGGGGACTACGCACACAACCAGGATCAAGAGAATCAAAAAATATCTTAGCATCACCCTTTAATGAGAATGGAAATAATTTAAGGATATAATAGTAGCGAGTTTTCTCATCATTAGTGAACAGGGTAGCTATATCATTTAATTTTGTAAGATGTGCCACAACAGTTTCAGATTCATAGCCATAGAAAGGATCAGATTCAACCAAAGTAATTATATCAGGGTCGACAGAGAATTCATAATCATTATCAGTAACAAAGATAGGTGAAGTAGCATAAGCAGGATCATATTTCATTCTAGCATTCAGAGTTTTTTGTTTCAGCTTAGCTAATAATTTCTTAAGATCACTCCTATCATTACAAGCAAGAAAATCTCTAGCAGTTTCTTCATCCATAACATAACCCTCAGGAACAACATGCAATTCATATCTAGGGGGAGAATCTTCATCATCACTATCATCAATATTATCAGTTTCAATAATTTCATTCTCTCTAGCCCTAGCAAGTTGTTCATCAAGAAATTCACCAAGTGGCACAGTAGTATCAAGCATAGAAGTAGCTTCATCATAAGTATCATGCATAGCAGAAGTGGCATCATCAATAACATGCGACATATCAGAATTAATAGCAGAAGCGGGTTTAGGTGTCGCAAGCTTACTCAAAATAGAAGGTGAATCAAGTGCAGAGCTAGATGGCGGTTCTTTACCTCCCCTCGTAGTTGAGGGATAAATCTTGGTTCTAGGATCTTTTAAGTTCTTCATAATGACAAGCAGATATAAATCCCAAGTGAGTCAAAGAATAGAGCTATGCTCCTCGGCAACGGCGCCAGAAAATAGTCTTGATAACCCACAAGTATAGGGGATCGCAACAGTTTTCGAGGGTAGAGTATTCAACCCAAATTTATTGATTCGGCACAAGTGGAGCCAAAGAATATTCTCAAGTATTAGCAGATGAGTTGTCAATTCAACCACACCTAGAAACTTAATATCTGCAACAAGGTATTTAGTAGCAAAGTAATATGATAATAGTGGTAACGGTGATAAAGGGTAACGATAGAAAAAGTAATATTTTTGGTGTTTTATAGTGATGTTAACAATAGCAACGGAAAAGTAAATAAGCGAAGAACAATATATGAAAAGCTCGTAGGTATTGGATCGGTGATAGAGAATTATGTCGGATGCGGTTCATCATGTAACAGTCATAACCTAGGGTGACACAGAACTAGCTCGAGTTCATCAATGTAATGTAGGCATGTATTCCGAATATAGTCATACGTGCTTATGGAAAAGAACTTGCATGACATCTTTTGTCCTACCCTCCCGTGGCAGCGGGGTCCTATTGGAAACTAAGGGATATTAATGCCTCCTTTTAATAGAGTACCGGACCAAAGCATTAACACATAGTGAATACATGAACTCCTCAAACTACGGTCATCACCGGTAAGTATCCCGATTATTGTCACATCGGGGTTAACGGATCATAACACAAATAGGTGACTATAGACTTGCAAGATAGGATCAAGAACTCTCATATATTGATGAAAACAAAATAGGTTCAGATATGAAATCAAGGCACTCGGGCCCTAGTGACAAGCATTAAGCATAGCAAAGTCATAGCAACATCAATCTCAGAACATAGTGGATACTAGGGATCAAACGCTAACAAAACTAACTCGATTACATGATAAATCTCATCCAACCCATCATGGTCCAGCAAGCCTACGATGGAATTACTCATGCACGGAGGTGAGCATCATGAAATTGGTGATGGAGGATGGTTGATTATGACGATGGCGACGGATTTCCATCTCCGGAGCCCCGAATGGACTCCAGATCAGCCCTCCCGAGAGAGTTTAGGGCTTGGCGGCGGCTCCGTATCGTAAAACGTGATGAATCCTTCTCTCTGTTTTTTTCTCCCCGAAAGTGAATATATGGAGTCAAGGTTGAGGTCGGTGGAGCGTCAGGGGGGCCATGAGGCAGGGGGCGCGCCCAGGGGGTAGGGCGCACCCCCACCCTCGTGGACAGGTGGAGCCACCCCTGACGTGGATCTTCCTTCCAGTATTTATTATATATTCCAAAATAATTCTCTGTTGATTTTCAGGTCATTCCGAGAACTTTTATTTCTGCACAAAAAGAACACCATGGCAATTCTGCTGAAAACAGCGTTGGTCCGGGTTAGTTCCATTCAAATCATGCAAGTTAGAGTCCAAAACAAGGGCAAAAGTGTTTGGAAAAGTAGATACGACAGAGACGTATCAGAAGGCCTAAACAGATTTTATGCTCATGCCTGCTATTCATGTGGAGAAGAGGGAAGTATCCCTGGTGGAATCGCTCCGCCGGAGAGCAAAGGTGTTCCTGCCCAGGTTCCACCTCTAGATGGCGGTGTTTCATCCAAAAAGTCTTCTTCAGAATTTTTCTATGACAAATAACATCATATAGAAGAAGATGGGCCCTAGAGGCCTGCTGGCTGAGCCACGAGCTCACCAGGCATGCCCTAGGGGGGCTGCACTAAAAGAGAAACACTTCCGTGATGATACGTTTTTCTTACAGTAGGTCACGTTTTCTGTCAGGTACATCCATGATGATTTTATGATAGATTGTAGATAGTCATACCAGTGCTGTCGTAGAAGTTTTCCATGACAATACTGAAATTATCATCACGGAAGTGTCCACTTCCATGACGATAAATGCCGCGTCATGGAAGTGTTTTCGTCAAGGGTAACTGACACGTGGCTTCCACCATAACGGGTTGCTGTTAAGCTATCGGGTTCCGGTTTGGATCTAATAACCCGTTAATAGCCCGAACCGATAGTGATTTTCCATGTGTAAAATTCTCATTCGCCACCAGATCCACATGTCAGGTGAGCGTTGCGACATATGCCATCCGTCCAATGGATGGGAGGCACCTATGATACTTCGACATGTGGAACAACCCAACAGTGGCCCATATAGGTTAAAAAGGCCGACCCGTTTGACTTGGTCAAAATTTAATGGGCCTGTGCATGGGAAAGCCTGTTAATAGTGTGTAAGCATATAGCCCATTTATGGCCCGAGAACTCACGACCTGTTATGTCCTTCCTGAATTATGCCCAGTAGAGTCATCTGGGCCGTCCAATATGATTCCAGCCCATTTTCACTTTCAACCCATATATGACACGTGACGTCATTCGGCCCATATGAGGCCTTGATAACCCACAAGTATAGGGGATCACAACAATTTTCGACGGTATAGTATTCAACCCAAATTTATTGAATTGACACAAAGGGAGCCAAAGAATATTTACAAGAATTAGCAGCTGAGTTGTCAATTCAACCACATCTGGAGACTAAATATCTGCAGCAAAGTGATCAGTAGCATAGTAGTATGATAGTTTGATAACGATAGCAAAAGTAGTAGCAACAATATAACAGTAACAGAAGTAGCAATAATTTTGTAGCAGTTGTAACAGTAGTGGTAACTTAGCAAGAACAATATGTAAAAAGCTCGTAGGCATTGGATCGGTGATTTCGTTGGATAATATTCATCATATAACAGTAATAACCTAGGGCGACACGGAACTAGCTCTCGTTCAATAATATAATGTAGGCATGTATTCCGTAAGTAGTCATACATGCTTATGGAAAAGAACTTGCATGACATCTTTTGTCCTACCCTCCCGTGGCAACGGGGTCCATAAGGAAACTAAGGGATATTAAGGCCTCCTTTTAATAGAGAACCGGAACAAAGCTTTAACACATAGTGAATACATGAACTCCTCAATTTACGGTCATCATCGTAAAGTATCCCAATTATTGTCACCTTGGGGTTTATGGATCATAACTCGTAATAGGTGCATATAACTTGCAAGATCGGATCAAGAACATAGATATAATGGTGAAAACATAAACGGTTCAGATCTGAAATCATGGCACTCGGGCCCTAGTGACAAGCATTAAGCATAGCAAAGTCATAGCAACGTCAATCTCAGAACATAGTGGATACTAGGGATAAAGCCCTAACAAAACTAACTTGATTACATGATGAATCTCATCCAACCAATCATCTTCCAACATGCCTACGAAGAAAGTATTCACTCCCAACGGTGAGCATCATGAAATTAGTGATGGAGGATGGTTGATGATGATGAAGACGGAAGACCCCCCCCTCTCGGAAGCCCCGAACAGACTCCAGATCTGGCCTCCCGATGAAGAGTAGGAGGTGGCGGTGGCTCTATATCGTAAAATGTGATGAAACTTCCTCTCCTATTTTTTTCTCCAAAAAAGGAATTTATAGAGTTGGAATTAGGGTCAGCGAAGTCTCGTGGGCCCCACTACCCACAAGTGCGCGCTAAAGGGGGGTGGCACGCCCTGGTGCCTAGTGGACAACTGCCCCCCCTCCAATGGGTCTTGGTTCTAGTATTTTTTATTTATTCCAAAATAATTCTCCAAAAAGTTTTGTCCAATTTCGAGGACTTTTATTTTTGCACAAAAAACCACACCATGGTAGTTCTGCTGAAAACAACGCCAATCCAGGTTAGTTTCATTCAAATCATGCAAATTAGAGTCCAAAACAAGAGCAAAAGTGTTTAGATACGATGGAGACGTATTAGGCCTTCTGTCTCTCTAGGCCCTTTAATGGCCCCTACCGATTCTGGCATGTAATGAACATTACATTGCTTTGGAACCATTAACAGCCCATGATTTAGTTGGGCCATTTCTAACCCGTGTTACCTTTCGGCATTCTAAGGGCCCATAAATTCTTGGGCTCATTTTCGGCCCTCAATTACTTATGGTCTGTTACTGGCCTGTTCAGGTAATGGGACAAATTCTGCCCGTGCCTATAATCAGCCCGTTTGTGGTCCATTGGGCCGTTTCCATCCTGTCATGTATTCTGACGCATTAACGACCCATTATGCCTGTCGATAGAATTAAGCGTTTGCTGTCTTCCAGCTTGTTAATGGCCCGTTATGGTGGGGGGCATAAAAGGACTGTTACCAATTTGGCCTGTTTACGACCCATATTGCGACCTGGTTTTGGCCCACGAAAAGTAGGGCCCATGTGTGGCCTATGTATCCTACGGCCCGTAGGAGGCCCATTGATCCTACGGCCCCTAGATGGCGCATGGTCACTACAGTAGGTAGCAGGCCCATGGTTACCATGGTCCGTATATGGCCCATGGTTATTGCGGCCACTAGTAAACCGAGGAAAACGAAGGCTAAGGAAATAAATAAGCAAGCAACTAACGCTCAGCTATTACCGCGATTGCACAGATTACATCCACTTGGCATCAAAGTTCACCACTAGTGCAAATAGAGGGAATGCCCTACACTATACAAGAATGGCTTGCGGTTTTCTTCAGCCGGCCGTTGCCCGTTAAGAACAAATGTTGTATCGCAACCAAACAAATTATAGCTATATAACAAAAGGAGGGTTGGCATAAAAGTTAACAGTCCGGGAGATAAATGTACCATTAGAAGTTCAAAAACTCAGTTCATTTGACCTGACTGTTATGTTGTCATGATGTAGTGTCTGATGGAGCACCATAACCTTCACCTTCACTTCTCCTAGGCTCCTGAACAACATAGCAAATGTTTGATAGCTGGTTTTAAAACCATGCATATCTTGACGACATCGAACAATGGTTGTCCTTGTTTCACAAAGGGTCTATGTTAGGGATTGGACATGTGTGTGGAGCGTGGATATATCATGCGTTTGAGCTTGTAGATCTTGATCATGAGGCAGTTTGGACGAGGTTGCCTTAATAACCAACCCAGTACTACCCAGGAAGGTGCTTTTGGCATTGTTAGTGGAGAGATACTGACCGCTGCAGCAATAGGTGACATTGCGGTTATGGTTGCCCCATCACCTTCAGGAGGTGGCGGTTCTACCATTTGTTCCATAGCTTGCTGAAAAGTTGAGTTTGTACATTAGTAGTACCAGAACAGAAGTTATTAATGAGGTAGCAAAACCAAACATATAATAGCTTTGGTCTATATACAAAACTTATTTTGGTGAATCCGTGTAAAATATTAGTTGTATTTTACTGCAAAGTACATAATAAAACCAGGTTCCAAACATATGAACATGTACCATGGCTAATGTATTGTCGATTTCTTCACATTGCATTGACAACTAAGGATAAAAATACAAAGTTTATAATACTGTAAGCATAGTATGACACCATTCATATCATAAAAGAACTGACACTACTGTAGGATGGTCCAAATACGACACTACAATCAGAGACCCTTCGAGGAAACTGTGTGCGATGCATTAATCGCAAACATTGATGTAAAAACCCCGTCAAAAATGACATGAAACATTTGCGATGGCAGAGACATCAAACAAGATTCAGATTATCGTTGCATGTGCAATGCGTGGCATACGGTTCACTCCAATGAACTATTTGCGATGAGCCAGAACATAAAAAATGGGCAGCCAGATGAAGGTGTGTGCGATATACGGCATACAGTTCAGTCGAATGAACTAGTTGCGATTAGGGAACACAACAGAAACGGTCACCCAGATTAAGGTGTGCACGATAGATGGCATATAGTTCACTCGGATGAACTATTTGTGTTGAGCCAAGAGAATAGAGATGTTTCATGTAAAAAGATGTGTGTGATACGCGACAAATAGGTCCATAATCAAAACTGTGTGCGAAGACCAATAATAACACAGACGATTGCTACTAAGAAGTCGTGTGTGTTGAGGGCAAACGCTTCCTGGTATACAAATGTTAGTGATTGATTAATTAATCACCGATGGTTTCCCTAGTATGGTCCGTGTGCTATGTGATTACATACAGAACAATAACATATATACTTGTAATGACATGACATGCCGAGCCACGAACGTGTGTCACCATTCTCGTTCCATGATAGCATGCCAAGATGTATCTCAATGTTTGTGGCCAAGAGATGGTGCCGAGGTTTTTTAAATTCATTTGCATTTCTTGCATGGGACCTAAGCATGCACCCAAGGACACACATTTGATTTTTCCACCCATTTTTCTGCAGTGGAGCATCCGCATGTAGTTCAAATTTGAATTATGCACATAAAATGCCTAGAAAACTCTGTTGATGTATACAAATGTCCAAACAAACCTCGGAAAATTCCAAAATTTAACACAACACTCTTGTTTTTCTATGTTGACACTAGAAAAAATTTGAAAG
The DNA here is from genome assembly GCF_018294505.1 of Triticum aestivum. Lineage (NCBI taxonomy): Eukaryota > Viridiplantae > Streptophyta > Magnoliopsida > Poales > Poaceae > Triticum > Triticum aestivum. Next base: position 418,488,356 of record NC_057797.1, on the reverse strand, counting down.
CTAAAAGAGGCAACGAATATTGTTTCATCCACAAAGGTGACACATTCCCTATCAGAACCATGAGGCTTCTTCTGAGAAGCTCTGGTTTGTGAGAAGCTTATACCAAAACCTGCCCCAAATGGGATAGTTTTTTTACCACTGAACGTGTGCAGAACTCGGAGGTGCCGTATGTTTGGTGCTTGATCGGTTGAAGCTAGAAGAAGTTTGACCACATCAACCGTGTTGTCAAATGCTTCCGCTTTAGGTCTACGAGGGTACGTAGACACACTCTCCCCCTCGTTGCTATGCATCTCCTAGATAGATCTTGCGTGAGTGTAGGATTTTTTTTGAAATTGCATGCTATGTTCCCCAACACTAGATCCATGAACACAAAGAGATCACAAGATCCAAATACAACAAAGGATAGATAAATTAGCTAGTTCTTCTCCAAGAGGAGGTCTTGAATCCACTAGCAACGTGTTTGGCAAAAAATGGGAAGGCGAATGGGAGTTTAATGTAGGGAGTTGTATTGAGATTAGACATGGGATGAGTCGTTTTATTCCCAATCCTCTATTTGGCGCATGATGAAAATTATGTATGAGAGTTTGATGAGAAATTGTATTCCCGTGTTTGGTTCGTGGGAATTGACAAGGAAATAGACAATGGAAATTAACGTAAGTTATGATGAAGGGCTAAGATTGACTCACTAAAACAATTCCCTTCCAACTCCCACCCCTCCCCTGTTAATAAAACAGTGGGAGTTGGAGTCTCAAGTCCCATGACTATTCCCTTATCAATTCCCAATCCCCCTAACCAAACAATAGATTTGAAGTCTCGTACCCCTTCAATTCCCATTCCCTAGCTCTAATTACCCCCAACCAAACATGCTGTAGGGGATCTTCCCACAAGGGGGTCTTGAATCCACTTGGAGGATCTTCTCCTAGGAGGCCTCAGTCTCCAAAGGGAGTAGTATCAAGTGGATGAGCAATGCTCTATCTCTAGTAAGAGCTAAACCAATGCTGACAATAGAAAAGTGGAGGTGGAGTCGTATATATAGGCTAGGGGGACGAAAGGGTACATGGGCTTCGACCCAAAACGCACACACAGGTGGTGGTCCGGATGATCCGGATGGTGGCCCAGATGATCCGAGTGTTAGAGGCCCGGAGGATCTGGGCGGCCATCCGAATCGTCTGGATGTGTCATAGCCGTCGTAGGGGGTCCGGATGACCGGGAGATGGTTCGGACGTCTGGGTGGATCCAGATGATCCGGTAGTCGGTCCATCATCGTTCGCGAGGATCTTCTCCACATCGCGCCACACTTCGGCTTATGGCTCAAGGTCTTCAATCTGAAGCCGAAGGTGGTCGACGGACATCATGCGGACTGTGGCGGAGCCATGATGAGCAAGATCCCCAACGCCATTTGGCCCAAAGGGGCATTTGTGGAGATGGTCAAGGTGTGGCAGCAGGAGTGGTTCTACATCACCAAACCCCATGATGCCAAGTGGGCGGCCACACCCAACTTCAGATCCAGAAGCCCCACAAGACTCACCTCATGGATCGCCAAGGGCCTTTACTGGGGGTCCCAATCGGAGGTGGAGGCGCTACAAAAGCGCATCTCCAATATGTTGGGCAAAATGCCGTTCTCACCGACGTGATGCAGTTCTGCCATATTCTTCCCTGCCAGCTCTGTGCCTCCCCATGTGGGAGTTCAATCCGATGGATCTGCGGACCTTGAAGTGCTTCTTCATCACCACGCATGGAGACATATGGAAGCAACTATTCAAGGCCCAGAAGAATTGGCCGAAGAAGACCGAAGATGTCGGCCTTGATATCGAGAACCCGGCCTCGGAGGTAAGCATAACCCTTCCAAAGACTTGTTTGGTTAGTACGTCGAACATAATAAAGATCACATTGTCTGTCTTCTGTATAGGGCTGGACGGCCAAGGCAGCGTGGATCAATTGTCTAGCGCCACTGCCTGAGAACCCGTCCACACTCCAGCTGACGGAGATGCTAGTCCCGGCGCCCTATCAGGTGCCGGAGAAGAAGGCTAAGAAGAAGAAGGGCAAGGAGGCCAAGGACGGAGAAACCGAAGCACTTCCCTCCCACGAGGGAGATGAGGAGGAAGAGGAAGAGGTGGTGGAAAGCGACTCCCCCTGTAAGGGGAAGAAAAAGAAGAGGGCGGCCTCTGAAGACCCGAAGGGGGAGGCGCCCAAGAGAGGGAAGTTGACCGTCCCGGATAGTTCAGACTCAGATTCCGCACTGGTCCCCAAGAAACCTACCAGGGTGAAGCCCTTGCCCGAGTTGTAAGTATTCAAGAACTTATTTATCTTCGGCCTTCCTATCTCCATTATGTACGTTATTTTTCCATGTGCCTTTCAGCCCTCCACGCAAGCTCCCGAACACTCCGTTATCAAAGGGGAACTCTTTGCCGCTCGAGATGGCAGAGAGTGAGACGCCGCCACGAGCCCCCTCACCTATCACCATGGATGACACCGTCGTGTTATCCTGAAGGACCTCTCCTAGCCGGGGGGCTGATGTCTACTACACAACCTTCTTCTTGTAGATGTTGTTGGGCCTCCAAGTGCAGAGGTTTCTCGGATAGTAGCAAATTTCCCTCAAGTGGATGACCTAAGGTTTATCAATCCGTGGGAGGCGTCGGATGAAGATGGTCTCTCACAAGCAACCCTGCAACCAAATAACAAAGAGTCTCTTATGTCCCCAACACACCTCATACAATGGTAAATTGTATAGGTGCACTAGTTCGGCGAAGAGATGGTGATACAAGTCCAATATGGATGGTAGATATAGGTTCTTGTAATCTGAAAATATAAAAACAGCAAGGTAAATAATGATAAAAGTGAGCACAAACGGTATTGCAATGTGTTGAAACAAGGCCTAGGGTTCATACTTTCACTAGTGCAAGTTCTCTCAACAATAATACATAATTGGATCATATAACTATCCCTCAACATGCAACAAAGAGTCACTCCAAAGTCACTAATAGCAGAGAACGAACGAAGAGATTATGGTAGGGTACAAAACCACCTCAAAGTTATTCTTTCCGATCAATCCGTTGGGCTATTCCTATAAGTGTCACAAACAGCCCTAGAGTTCGTAGTAAAATAACACCTTAAGACGAAAATCAACCAAAACCCTAATGCCACCTAGATACTCCAATGTCACCTCAAGTATCCGTGGGGTATGATTATATGGTATGCATCACACAATCTCAGATTCATCTATTCAACCAACACAAAGAACTTCAAAGAGTGCCCCAAAGTTTCTACCAGAGAGTCAAGACGAAAACGTGTGTCAACCCCTATGCATAAGTTCACGAGGTCAAGGAACTTGCAAGTTGATCACCAAAACATACATCAAGTGGATCATGTGCTATCCCATTGTCACCACAAGTACGCACATGCAAGACATACATCAAGTGTTCTCAAATCCTTAAAGACTCAATTCATCACAAGAGAGTAGAGGGGGAGAAACATCATAAGATCCAAATATAATAGCAAAGCTTGCGATACATCAAGATCGTGCCGACTCAAGAACACGAGAGAGAGAGAGAGATCAAACACATAGCTACTAGTACATACCCTCAGCCCCGAGGGTGAACTACTCCCTCCTCGTCATGGAGAGCGCCGGGATGATGAAAATGGCCATCGGAGAGGGATCCCCCCCCGGCAGGGTGCCAGAATGGGTCTAGATTGGTTTTCGGTGGCTACGGAAGCTTCTGGCGGCGGAACTCCCGATCTAGGTTATTTTCTAGAGGTTTCTATATTTATAGGAATTTTTGGCGTAGGTCTCACATCAAGAAGGTGCCTGAGTCATCCACGAGGTAGGCCCACGCACCCGTGGGTGGGGGGGGGGGGCGCCCCCCACCCTTGTGGACGGCCTAGGACTCTTCTGGCCCAACTCTTTTACTCTGGGGTCTTCTTTCGGTCCATAAAAAATCGTCAAAATTGGCACGTGAATTGGACTCCATTTGGTATTCCTTTTCTGTAAAACTCAAAAACAAGGAAAAATAGAAACTGCCACTGGGCTCTAGGTTAATAGGTTATTCCCCAAAATCATATAAAATAGCATATAAATGCATATAAAACATCCAAGGTTGATAATAATAGCATGGAACAATCAAAAATTATAGATACGTTGGAGACGTATCAAGCATCCCCAACCTTAATTCCTGCTCATCCTCGAGTAGGTAAATGATAAAACAGAATTTTTGACGTGGAATGCTACCTAACATAATTATCAATGTAATTTTCTTTATTGTTGGAAGAATATTCAGATCCATAAGATTCAAGACAAAAGTTTAATATTGACATAAAAATAATAATACTTCAAGCATACTAACTAAGCAATTATGTCTTATCAAAATAACATAGCCAAAGAAAGCTTATCCCTACAAAATCATATAGTTTGGCCACAAGCCGAGCAATTGGTTCATACTTTTTAACGCGCTTCAGCCTTTTCAACCCTTACGCAATACATGAGCGCAAGCCATGGACATAGCACTATGGGTGGAATAGAATATAATGATTTAGGTTGTGTGAGAAGACAAAAAAAGAAATTCTCACATTGACGCGGCTAATCAACGGGATATGGAGATGCCCATCAATTGATGCCAATGCGAGGAGTAGGGATTGCCATGCAACGGATGCACTAGAGCTATAAATATATGAAAGCTCATCAAAAGAAACTAAGTGGGTGTGCATCCAACTTGCTTGCTCACGAAGACCTTGGGCATTTTGAGGAAGCCCATCATTGGAATATACAAGCCAAGTTCTATAATGAAAAAATCCCACTAGTATATGAAAGTGACAACATAAGAGACTCTCTATCATGAAGATCATGGTGCTACTTTCAAGCAAAAGTGTGAAAAAAGGATAGTAACATTGTCCCTTCTCTCTTTTTCTCTCATTTTTTATTTGGGCCTTCTCCTTTTTTGGCCTCCTTTTCTTCTCTTTTTTTCTATCCGGAGTCTTATCTCGACTTGTGGGGGAATCATAGTCGCCATCATCCTTTCCTCACATGGGACAATGCTCTAATAATGATGATCATCACACTTTTATTTACTTACAACTCAAGAATTACAACTCGATACTTAGAACAAAGTATGACTCTATATGAATGCCTCCGGCGGTGTACCGGGATGGGCAATGAATCAAGAGTGACATGTATGATAAATTATGCATGGTGGCTTTGCCACAAATACGATGTCAACTACATGATCATGCAAGGCAATATGACAATGATGATGTGTGTCATGATGAACGGAACGGTGGAAAGTTGCATGGCAGTAATATCTCGGAATGGCTATGGAAATGCCATAATAGGTAGGTATGGTGGCTGTTTTGAGGAAGATATAAGGAGGTTTATGTGTGATAGAGCATATCGTATCACGGGAATTGGATGCACCGGCGAAGTTTGCACCAACTCTCAAGGCGAGAGAGGGCAATGCACGGTACCGAAGAGGCTAGCAATGATGGAAGGGTGAGAGTGCGTAATATCCATGGACTCAAATTTTTCATAAAGAACTCATATACTTATTGCAAAAGTTTATTAGCCCTCGAAGCAAAGTACTACTACGCATGCCCCTAGGGGGATAGATTGGTAGGAAACGACCATCGCTCGTCCCCGATCGCCACTCATAAGGAAAGCAATCAAAGAACACCCCATGCTTCAAATATGTCACACAACGTTTACCATACGTGCATGCTAAGGGACTTGCCAACCTAACACAAGTATTTCTCAATTTCACAATTACTCAACTAGCACAACTCTAATATTACCACCTTTATATCTCAAAAAAATTATCAAGTATCAAACTTATCATAGTATTCAATTCACTTTATATGAAAGTTTTTATTATATCCCTCTTGGATGCTCATCATATTAGGACTAGTTTCATAACCAAAGCAAACTACCATGCTGTTCTAAAGACTCTCAAAATAATATAAGTGAAGCATGAGAGTTCATCTATTTCTTCAAAATAAAATTACCATCGTGCTCTAAAAATATATAAGTGAAGCACTAGAGCAAATAACAAACTACTACAAAAGATATAAGTGAAGATCAATGAGTAGTCGAATAATTATGCAACTATGTGAATACTCTCTAACATTTAATAATTTAAGATCTTGGTATTTTATTCAAACAGCAAGAAAAACAAAAGAAAATAAAATGACACTCCAAGCAAAACACATATGATGTGGTGAATAAAAATATAGCACCAAGTAAAGTTACCGATGAACGAAGACGAAAGAGGGGATGCCTTCCGGGGCATCCCCAAGCTTAGGCTCTTGGTTGTCCTTGAATATGACCTTGGGGTGCCTTGGGCATCCCCAATCTTAGGCTCTTTCCACTCCTTATTCCATAGTCCATCGAATCTTTACCCAAAACTTGAAAACTTCACAACACAAAACTTAACAGAAAACTCGTAAGCTCTGTTAGTATAAGAAAATAAATCACCACTTAGGTACTGTTGTGAACTAATTACAAATTCACGTTGGTGTAATATATACTGTATTCCAACTCATCTATGGTTCATACCCTCCGATACTACTCATAGATTCATCAAAATAAGCAAACAACACATAGAAAATAGAATTTGCGAAAAACAGAACAGTCTGTAGTAATCTGGATCAAACGTATACGTCTGGAACCCCAAAAATTCTAAAATAAATTTCTGGACGTGAGGAAGTTATCTATTAATCATCTGCACAAAGAATCAACTAAGTATCACTCTCCAGTAAAACATAGCAGCAAATCTCGTGAGCGCTAAAGTTTCTGTTTTTTACAGCAAGATCGCAAAGACTTTTCCCAAGTCCTCCCAAAGGTTCTACTTGGCACAAACACTAATTAAAACATAAAAACTCAATCATAATAGAGTATAGATAAATTATTTGTTACTAAACAGTAAAAAAAATCAAGGAACAAAAATAAAAATTGGGTTGCCTCCGAACAAGCGCTATCGTTTTAACGCCCCTAGCTAGGCATGATGATTTCAATGATGCTCAAATAAAAGATAAGAATTGAAACATAAAGAGAGCATCATGAAGAATATCACTAGCATATTTAAGTCTAACCCACTTCCTATGCATAGGGATTTTGTGAGCAAACAATTTATGGGAACAAGAATCAACTTGCATTGGAAGGTGAAGCAAGCAAAACTTCAAAACTTTAAGCACATAGAGAGGAAACTTGATATCATTGCAATTCCTACAAGAATATATTCCTCCCTCATAATAATTTTCATTAGCATCATGATTGAATTCAACAATATAGCTATCACATAAAGCATTATTTTCATGATGCATAAGCATAGAAATTTTATTACTCCCGACATAAGCAAATTTATTGTCATGGATAATAGTGGGAGCAAACTCAACAAAATAACTATCATGTGAGGCATAATCCAATTGAAAATTAAAATCAAGAAGAAAAATTTCATGGTTATCATTATTCTTCATAGCATACATGTCATCACAATAATCATCATAGATAGCAACTTTGTTCACAAAATCAATTGGAACCTCTTCCAAAATAGTGGATTCATCACTAAATAAAGTCATGACCTCTCCAAATCCACTTTCAAAATTATCGCAATAAGATTCAACACCCACAAAAATAGTGGGATCATTACTTCCTAAAGTTGACACTCTTCCAAACCCACTTTCATCAATATAATCATCATAAATAGGAGGCATACTATCATCATAATAAATTTGCTCATCAAAACTTGGGGGACAAAAAATATCATCTTCGTCAAAGATAGCTTCCTCAAGCTTGTGGATTTGCATATCATTAGCATCATGGATATTCAAGGAATTCACACTAACAACATTGCAATCATGCTCATCATTCAAATATTTAGTGCCAAACATTCTAATGCATTCTTCTTCTAGCACTTGAGCACAATTATCGGAATCCTTATTTTCATGAAAGATATTAAAAAGATGAAGCATATGAGGTACCCTCAATTCCATTTTTTTGTAGTTTTCTTTTATAAACTAAACTAGTGATGAAACAAGAAACAAAAAGATTCGATTGCAAGATCTAAAGATATACCTTCAAGTGCTAACCTCCCCAGCAACGGCTCTAGAAAAGAGCTTGATGTCTACTACACAACCTTCTTCTTGTAGAAGTTGTTGGGCCTCCAAGTGCAGAGGTTTGTAGGACAGTAGCAAATTTCCCTCAAGTGGATGACCTAAGGTTTATCAATCCGTGGGAGGTGTAGGATGAAGATGGTCTCTCTCAAGCAACCCTGCAACCAAATAACAAAGAGTCTCTTGTGTCCCCAACACGCCCAATACAATGGTAAATTGTATAGGTGCACTAGTTCGGCGAAGAGATGGTGATACAAGTGCAATATGGATGGTAGATATAGGTTCTTATAATCTGAAAATATAAAAACAGCAAGGTAACTAATGATAAAAGTGAGCACAAACGGTATTGCAATGCGTTGAAACAAGGCCTAGGGTTCATACTTTCACTAGTGCAAGTTCTCTCAACAATAATAACATAATTGGATCATATAACTATCCCTCAACATGCAACAAAGAGTCAGTCCAAAGTCACTAATAGCAGAGAACGAATGAAGAGATTATGGTAGGGTAAAAAACCACCTCAAAGTTATTCTTTCCGATCAATCCGTTGGGCTATTCCTATAAGTGTCACAAACAGCCCTAGAGTTCGTAGTAAAATAACACCTTAAGACGAAAATCAACCAAAACCCTAATGTCACCTAGATACTCCAATGTCACCTAAAGTATCCGTGGGTATGATTATACAATATGCATCACACAATCTTAGATTCATCTATTCAACCAACACAAAGAACTTCAAAGAGTGCCCCAAAGTTTCTACCGGAGAGTCAAGACGAAAACGTGTGCCAACCCCTATGCATAAGTTCACGAGGTCACGGAACTCGCAAGTTGATCACCAAAACATACATCAAGTGGATCACGTGCTATCCCATTGTCACCACAGATAAGCACATGCAAGACATACATCAAGTGTTCTCAAATCCTTAAAGACTCAATCCAATAAGATAACTTCAAAGGGAAAACTCAATTCATCACAAGAGAGTAGAGGGGGAGAAACATCATAAGATCCAAATATAATAGCAAAGCTCGCGATATATCAAGATCGTGCCAACTCAAGAACACGAGAGAGAGAGATATCAAACACATAGATACTAGTACATACCCTCAGCCCCGAGGGTGAACTACTCCCTCCTCGTCATTGAGAGCACCGGGATGATGAAGATGGCCACCGGAGAGGGATTCCCCCCTCCGGCAGGGTGCCGAAATGGGTCTAGATTGGTTTTCGGTGGCTACGGAGGCTTCTGGCGGCGGAACTCCTGATCTTAGGTTATTTTCTGGAGGTTTCTGTATTTATAGGAATTTTTGGCGTAGGTCTCACGTCAAGTAGGTGCCTGAGTCGTCCACGAGGTAGGCCCACGCGCCCGGGGGTGGTGGGTGGGTGATAACCCACAAGTATAGGGGATCGCAACAGTTTTCGAGGGTAGAGTATTCAACCCAAATTTATTGATTCGACACAAGCGGAGCCAAAGAATATTCTCAAGTATTAGCAGCTGAGGTGTCAATTCAACCACACCTGGAAACTTAATATCTACATCAAAGTGTTAAGTAGCAAAGTAATATGATAATAGTGGTAACGATAGCAAAGTAATATTTTTGGGTTTTGTGGTGATTGTAACAATAGCAACAGAAAAGTAAATAAGCTAAGAACAATATATGAAAGCTCGTAGGCATTGGATTGGTGATGGAGAATTATGTCGGATGCGATTGATCATGCAACAGTTATAACATAGGTGACATAGAACTAGCTCCAGATTATCAATGTAATGTAGGCATGTATTCCGAATATAGTCATACATGCTTATGTCAAAGAACTTGCATGACATCTTTTGTCCTACCCTCCCGTGGCAGCGGGGTCCTATTGGAAACTAAGGGATATTAAGGCCTCCTTTTAATAGAGTACCAGACCAAAGCATTAACACATAGTGAATACATGAACTCCTCAAACTATGGTCCTCACCGGTAATGATCCCGATTATTGTCACTTCGGGGTTAACGGATAAAAACACATAATTTGTGACTATAGACTTGCAAGATAGGATCAAGAACTCACATATATTCATGAAAACATAATAGGTTCAGATCTGAAATCATGGCACTCGGGCCCTAGTGACAAGCATTAAGCATAGCAAAGTCATAGCAACATCAATCTCAGAACATAGTGGATACTAGGGATCAAACCCTAACAAAACTAACTCGATTACATGATAAATCCCATCCATCCCATCACCGTCTAGCAAGCCTATGATGGTGCTCTCCAACTGGTGCTTTTTAATAAGAGGATGATGACTCAACATAAAAGTAAATAGATAAGCCCTCCGCAGAGGGAAGCAGGGACTTGTAGTGGTGCCAAAGCTCACTTTTGAAATAGATATGAATAATATTTTGAGCGGTATACTTTCATTGTAAACATAACAATTGAGAGATCTCGATATCTTCCATGCTACACACATTATAGGCGATTCCCAAGCAGAATTGTAAAGTTTATACTCCCCCACCACCAACCAGCATCAATACATGGCTTGCCCAAAACAACGGGTGCCTCCAACTAACAACAATCCTGGGGGAGTTTTGTTTGCAATTATTTTGATTTGATTTGAACATGGGACTGGGCATCTCGGTGACCAGCCATTTTCTCGTGAATGAGGAGCGGAGTCCACTCCTCTTGAGAATAACCCGCCTAGCATGGAGGATACAAACACCCCTAGTTGATACATGAGCTATTCGATCATACAAAACAGCATGTTTATTTGAAGGTTTAGAGTTTGGCACATACAAATTTACTTGGAACGGCAGGTAGATACCGTATATAGGTAGGTATGGTGAACTCATATGGAATAACTTTGGGGTTTATGGAATTGGATGCACAAGCAGTATTCTCGCTTAGTACAAGTGAAGGTTATAAAAAGGCTGGGAAGCGACCAGCTAGAGAGTGGCAACAGTCATGAACATGCATGAAAATTAATCAACACCGGATGCAAGCATGAGTAGGATATAATGCACCATGAACATAAATATCGTAGAGGCTATGTTGATTTTGTTTCAACCACATGCATGAACATGTGCCAAGTCAAGCCACTCGAATCATTCAAAAGAGGATACCACCCTATCATACCACATCACAACCATTTTAATAGCATGTTGGCATGCAAGCTAAACCATTATAAGCTCCTGGCTAATTAAGCATGGCATAAGCAACTATAATCTCTAATTGTCATTGCAAATATGTTTCTTCCATAATAGGCTGAATCAAGAACATGGACTGATCATATTTACAAAAACAAGAGAGGTCGAGTTCATACCAGCTTTCCTCGTCTGAATAAGTTCATCATATATCGTCATTATTGCCTTTCACTTGCACGACCGAACGGTGTGGATAATAATAATAGTGCACGTGCATTGGACTAAGCTGGAATCTGCAAGAATTCAATTCAAGAGAGAGGACAAGGTAATATGGGCTCTTCGTTAGATCAAAAATAATGCATATATGAGCCACTCAACATTTTCATTACGGTCTTCTCCTCTCGACCCCCAAAGGAAAGAAAAGAAACAAAACTATTTACACGGGAAAGCTCCCAACAAGCAAAAGAAGAAGAAGAAATCTTTTCGGGTTTTCTTTTAATTACTACTACTACAGACATGGAAAGTAAACTAGCTAAAAGCTTCAACTAATTTTTTTTGTTTTTCTTAAGGTTTTTCAAACACACAAGAAGAAGGCACAAAAAGAAAATAAACTAGCATGGATGATACAATGAAAAAGTATGAGCACCGACAACTGGCATGAGTGTGTGAACATGAATGTAACGTCGGTGAGAGATACGTACTCCCCCAAGCTTAGGCTTTTGGCCTAAGTTGGTCTATGCCCATGGATCAAAGTGGCCCTCTCTGGTGTAAGGAGAAGTGTCCTCTGGGTGCCACTGGTTGGCAATCTCCTCAGGATTCCACTGATAAACTGACTGTCGATAAGGGTCCTGGGGTGGTTCTGGCTCAGGCTCTGGAGTTGGTGTCACACTCCAGTATGCATACACATCCTCTGGTAAAACAAGGTACTTGCTTGAAAATATGTTAAACAAAGAGGGAGCAAGCAAGGTAATAGTCTCAAAGTTATTCTTACCAAAAATCAGTCTATAGTTAAGCATCTTCTTCTTATTTTTAACAATAAAATCATGCGCTATCATGCTCTTATATCCTAGAGCAATAGGATGTAGCAACTCTTCCTCTTTCTTATAATGCCTGATAGGTATGTTAAAGTGTGCAGCAAGGCGCAAGGCAAAGATGCCTCCGAGGACGGGGCCCATAGTACGGTTCAGATTTAACCGTTTAGCAACAATAGCGCCTAAACTGAAAGTAGTATCTTGAAACAAGGCATGGCACAAAATAACAATATTAGGAGCACTAAGGTTCCCACAGTTCCCGCGACCAATTAAGCATCTACTAGCAAATATTGCAAAGTAACGTAGAACAGGAAAATGTATGCTAGTGATTCTCGCATCGGAAACTTTCCTCGTTTTCCCCACAACAATCATATCAATAAATCCCTCCACATCATTACGATGTGGTTTCTCCATGCGTCCCTCAAAAGGTATCAAACAAACCCGACAAAAATCACGAAGTGACATTTCCTTATGCTCATCATATAAATAAAATTCCACCGAAGGTGGCGAGCTTCTAGCATGGAAATGAAAGTTTTGCACAAAGATATTGGTGAGCAAGAGATACTGTTCTCGCTGTCATGGAGGAAGGTGGTGAGGCCTGCATTCTCAGCCAAATAATAAAATCTTCATAAATCCCGGCCTCTTTCAAGAACTCATCACAAGGCCATTCACATGGCCGAACCTCCATAGTACGAGGGAGATTATACTTGGGCTTCTTGTTCTCTTCACTTTGCTTATCCTTCGAGCTTCGGCTCGATGAGCCCCTCAAAAATCTCTTCATCTTTTTTTGAAAATTTCTAAAATTTTTAGTAACTGAAAAATAAAAGTGAACCAAACTCAACAAAATTGATAGCAACTACTCCTACACGTGCCTAGAGGATATATCATGCATTAAAACTACTTTTGACCATATAAATTTGACATGCAAGCTCAAGAACAAGGTCACCTAAGAAGCAAAAATTTGCAAAGAATAAAGCACTAGAACCAAAACTAATTGGACCATTGGAGGAGTCACATACCAAAGAACAATCCCCCAAAGAAGTTTTGTGAATGGTGCTTTGAGCAAGGATATCAAAAATGGTAGCAAGATGAGCAAGAACTCGGGTTTGAGCTGGTTGGTGATTTTTTTTGGGGAGGAAGAAGGAGTGTGTGGTGGCTGGAATAAGTGGAGGGGACCCACGTGGGGTCCACGAGGCAGGGGGCACGCCCTCCACCATCGTGGGCACGTGGTTGTTCCCCCTGCTGTGTTTTGAGTGCCAAATATTATAAAATATTCTATAAAAAATCATATTTAAATTTCAGGGCATTTGGAGAACTTTTATTTTCGGGGTATTTTTTATTGCATGGATAATCCAGAAAACAGACATAAAATACTATTTTTGCTTTATTTAACATAAATAACACAAAGTAAAAAGAGGGTACAGAGAGTTGTGTTTTCTAACTTCATCCATCTCATGCTCATCAAAAGGAATCCACTAACAAGGTTGATCAGGTCTTGTTAACAAACTCATTTCGAGTAACATGAAACCGGAGAAATTTCGAATAACACTAGGTTACCTCAACGGGGATATGCATGTCCCCAACAATAAGCATATCATATTTCTTCTTGACAGCAGGAAGAGGAAATTCGAAACCTCCAATAGTGATTGTTGAAATTTTTCCAATAGAATTGATACTGTGGTCTTGAGGTTGTTTCCTCGGAAAGTGTACCATATGCTCATTACCATTAGCATGAAAAGTGACATTGCCTTTGGTGCAATCAATAACAGCCCCTGTGGTATTCAAGAAGGGTCTTCCAAGAATAATAGACATACTATCGTCCTCGGGAATATCAAGAATAACAAAGTTCGTTAAAATAGTAACGTTTGCAACCACAACAGGCACATTCTCACAAATACCGACAGGTATAGCAGTTGATTTATCAGCCATTTCCAAGGATATTTCAGTAGGTGTCAACTTATTCAAATCAAGTCTACGATATAAAGAGAGAGGCATAACACTAACACAGTCTCCAAGATCACATAAAGCAGTTTTAACATAGTTTCTTTTAATGGAGCATGGTATAGTTGGTACTCCTGGATCTCCAAATTTCTTTGGTATTCCTCCCTTGAAAGTACAATTAGCAAGCATGGTGGAAATTTCATATTCCGGTATCTTTCTTTTATTAGTAACAATTTCCTTCATATATTTGGCATAAGGGTTCATTTTAAGCATATCAGCCAAACGCATATGCAAAAAGATAAGTCAAATCATTTCAGCAAAGCGCTCAAAATCCTCATCATCCTTTTTCTTGGATGGTTTAGGAGGAAAAGACATGGGTTTCTGAACCCATGTTTCTCTTTCTTTACCATGCTTCCTAGCAACAAAGTCTCTCTTATCATAACGTTGATTCTTTGATTGTGGGTAATCAAGATCAACATCAGGTTCAATCTCTACATCATTATCATTGCTAGGTTGAGCATCAACATGAACATCATCATTAGCATTATCACTAGGTTCATGTTCATTACCAGATTGTGTTTCAGCATCAGAAATAGAAATATCATTGGGATTCTCAGGTGTGTCAATAAGAGGTTCACTAGAAGCGTGCAGAGTCCTATCATTTTCCTTTTTCTTCCTTTTAGAAGTACTAGGTAGATCTACATTAGCTCTCTGAGAATCTTGCTCAATTCTCTTAGGGTGGCCTTCAGGATACAAAAGTTCCTGGGTCATTTTAGCACCTCTAGTCATAACTCTAACAACATTATCATTCTTCTTATTATTTATTCACTGAGCAAATCATTCTTAGCTTTAAGTACTTGTTATACTTGAGTGGTAATCATAGAAGCATGTTTACTAATAAGTTTAAGTTCACCTTTAACATTAGCCATATAATCACCCAAGTGTTCAAGCATATCATCATTGTGTTTCAATTGTCTACCAACATAAGCATTGAAGTTTTCTTGTTTAACCATAAAATCATCAAACACATCCACGCATGGGCTAGCAAACTTAGTAAATGGGATTTCACATTTATCGAATCTATAGAGAGAATTTACCTTTACTACCTGTGTCGGGTTATCAAGACCATGTATTTTTTCAACATGCGGCAAATTAAGACCATGTATTTCTTCAATAGGTGGTAAATTCTTAACATCTTCAGTTTTAATACATTTTTCTTTCATAGATTTCTTTGCCTCTTACATATCTTTAGGACTGAGAAATAGAATACCCCTTTTCTTCGGAGTTGGCTTAGGAGTTGGTTCAGGAAGTGTCCAATTATTTTCATTAGTCAACATATTATTCAATAGCAATTCAGCTTGATCAACAGTTCTTTCCCTGAAAACACAACCAGCACAACTATCCAGGTGGTCTCTGGAAGCATCCGTTAGTCCATTATAAAAGATATCAAGTATTTCATTTTTCTTGAGAGGATGATCAGGCAAAGCATTAAGTAATCGGAGAAGCATCCCCCAAGGTTGTGGGAGACTCTCTTCTTCAATTTGCATAAAATTATATATTTCCCTTAAAGCAGCTTGTTTCTTATGAGCGGGGAAATATTTAGCAGAGAAGTAATAAATCATATCCTGGGGACTACGCACACAACCAAGATCAAGAGAATTAAACCATGTTTTAGCATCACCCTTTAATGAGAATGGAAACAACTTAAGGATAAAGTAATAGCGAGTTTTCTCATCATGTGTAAAGAGGGTGGCTATATTATTTAATTTAGTAAGATGTGCCACACTAGTTTCAGATTCATAGCCATAAAAAGGACTAGATTCAACCAAAGTTATTAACTCAGGATTGACAGAGAAATCATAATCCTTATCAGTAATAAAGATAGGTGAAGTGGCAAAAGCAGGGCCATATTTCATTCTAGCATTCAAAGACTTTTCTTTAAGCTTAGCTAATAATTGCTTAAGATCAGATCTATCATTGCAAGCTAAGAAGTCTCTAGCAGTTTCTTCATCCATAACATAACCCTCAGGAACAACAGGTAATTCATATCTAGGGTGAGAATCTTCATCATCACTTTCATCAATATTATCAGTTTCAATAATTTCATTCTCTCTAGCCCTAGCAAGTTGTTCATCAAGAAATTCACCTAGCGGCACAGTAGTATCAAGCATAGAAGTAGTTTCATCATAAGTATCATGCAATGCAGAAGTGGCATCATAAATAACATGCGACCTATCAGAATCAATAGCATGTGTAGGTGTCGCAAGTTTACTCAAAACAGAAGGTGAATCAAGTGCAGAGCTAGATGGCAGTTCCTTACCCCCCCTCGTAGTTGAGGGAAAAATCTTGGTTCTTTGATCTTTCAAGTTCTTCATAATGATAAGCAGATATGAATCCAAAGTGACTCAAAAAATAGAGTTATGCTCCCCTGCAACAGTGCCAGAAAATAGTCTTGATAATCCACAAGTATAGGGGATCGCAATAATTTTCGAGGGTAGAGTATTCAACCCAAATTTATTGATTCGACACAAGGGGAGCCAAAGAATATTCTCAAGTATTAGCACCTGAGTTGTCAATTCAACCACACCTGGAAACTTAATATCTGTAGCAAAGTGTTTAGTAGCAAAGTAATATGATAATAGTGGTAATGGTAGCAAAGTAATATTTTTGGGTTTTGTAGTGATTGTAACAATAGCAACAGAAAAGTAAATAAGCGAAGAACAATATATGAAAAGCTCGTAGGCATTGGATCGGTGATGGAGAATTATGTCGGATGCGATCGATCATGCAACAGTTATAACATAGGGTGACACAGAACTAGCTCCAGTTCATCAATGTAATGTAGGCATGTATTTCGAATATAGTCCTACGTGCTTATGGAAAAGAACTTGCATGACATATTTTGTCCTACCGTCCCATGGCAGGGAGGTCCTATTGGAAACTAAGGGATATTAAGGCCTCCTTTTAATAGAGTACCGGACCAAAGCATTAACACATAGTGAAGACATGAACTCCTCAAACTACGGTCATCACCAGTAATGGTCCCGATTATTGTCACTTCGGGGTTAACAGACCATAACACATAATAGGTGACTATAGACTTGCAAGATAGGATCAAGAACTCACATATATTCATGAAAAAATAATAGGTTCAAATCTGAAATCATGGCACTCGGGCCCTAGTGACAAGCATTAAGCATACCAAAGTCATAGCAACATCAATCTCAGAACATAGTGGATACCAGGGATCAAACCCTAACAAAACTAACTTGATTACATGATAAATCTCATCCAACCCATCACCGTCCAGCAAGCCTACAATGGAATTACTCACGCACGGCGGTGAGCATCATGAAATTGGTGATGGAGGAAGGTTGTTGATGACGATGGCGACGGATTCCCCTCTCCGGAGCCCCGAACGGACTCCAGATCAGCCCTCTCGAGAGAGTTTAGGGCTTGGTCGCGACTTCGTATCGTAAAACGAGATGAATCCTTCTTCCTGATCCCCCCCCGAACATGAATATATGGAGTTGGAGTTGATTTCGGTGGAGCGTCAGGGGGCGCACGAGGCAGCGGGGTGCGCCCAGGGGGGGGTAGGCGCGCCCCCACCCTCGTGGACAGGGCGTGGGCCCCCTGACGTGGATTCTTCTTCTAGTATTTTTTATATATTCCAAAAATAATCTCCATTGATTTTCAGGTCATTCCGAGAACTTTTATTACTGCACAAAAATAACACCATGGCAATTCTGCTGAAAACAGTGTCAGTCTGGGTTAGTTCCATTCAAATCATGCAAGTTAGAGTCCAAAACAAGGGCAAAAGTGTTTGGAAAAGTAGATAAGACGGAGACGTATCAGTGGGCGCGCCCCCACCCTCGTGGACGGCCCAAGACTCTTCTGGCCTAACTCTTTTACTCCGGGGTCTTTTTTTGGTCCATAAAAAATCGTCAAAAATTGGCACGTCAATTGGACTCCGTTTGGTATTCCTTTTGTGTAAAACTCAAAAACAAGGAAAAACATAAACTGGCACTGGGCTCTAGGTTAATAGGTTAGTCCCAAAACTCATATAAAATAGCATATAAATGTATATAAAACATCCAAGGTTGATAATATAATAGCATGGAACAATCAAAAATTATAGATACGTTGGAGACGTATCAGGGGGGGGGGACGAGGCTGTGGAGAAGGCGCCCGAGCTTAATACCTCGGTCACCGAAGACATAGGGGAGGCGATTCCTATGACCACCAATGGTGGGGACACCCAACAGTCCAGGCCCCAGCCGGACAACATTTCGGAGACCAACACGGCTCCGGGATCGGGTGAGCAGCCCCCTTCATGGGAGGGGGGAGGAGCATCAGGTCCATCGGCGACCTCCACTAATCCGGAGGCGCCAAGCGCTCTAGAGGAAGCACTGCAACGTGCTTCCATCCTGGAGGAGCCCCGCACCTTGATGGGTGCGGTGGTGGAGAAGGTTCAGTCTGCAAAAAGCGGACTGAACGAAGCCTTCACCAGCCTAATGACAGGCTTTAGGTATGCGACGTAATGTCCTAAACATTTTTGTTTCATATAGAGGAATATAACTATATATAGACATTAGCCCCTGAGGCTCTATCCGGTTTAAAAGGAACCAGACAGAGGATCCACATAAAATCCGGGAAAGTTAACATGCTTCTCTATTATTGTAACAGGCTTCCCTATTGGCGGTAACCGCCCAGGCCGTAGAAGTTTCTGAACTCAATCGGAAGCTTAAGGTGGCCGATGAAGAAATTGACCGCATTAACCAGCGGTTTGACGAGACGCAAGGTATGCGTATAGTGTTAAAAGTTTAGTTGAATATCAGAAGTGATAGTTATATTCAGATATTAACTCATGTAATGCTTTGATTATGAGCATAGTTGGCGCAGCCGAGGTCGAGACCCTCAAAGGCGCCCCTGCCCAGGCCAAGAAGGAGGCAAAGGTGAATAAGGCAGCCGCTGACAAAGCGGCTGCCAAACTGAAGGCCGAGGAGGTCGCT
The DNA here is from genome assembly GCF_018294505.1 of Triticum aestivum. Classification (NCBI taxonomy): domain Eukaryota; kingdom Viridiplantae; phylum Streptophyta; class Magnoliopsida; order Poales; family Poaceae; genus Triticum; species Triticum aestivum. The sequence goes on along the minus strand of NC_057797.1, from coordinate 418,469,158 downwards.
CCCGCCAACATGAAGCTCGGGTAACCGAAGTTGAGTAGGAGCTGAAAGATGCCATCAACAAGTGTGAAGCTTTGGAGGAGAAGGCCTCAGCCCAGTCGGCTGAACTCGCCAAGGCTCTCAATGATGCCAAGGCGGCATGGGTCGAGTCCCGAAGTGCTCACAAGGAGATCCATCAGGCGAAACAAATAGCGGCTGCTAAGGCCTTTCTTTTGTAGAGTATATTTGGAGGTCAGAGGTATGCTTTACTCACACGAGTGTGGAGTTATCCAAACGCGTTTGCGGATCTTCCGAGGAGTGCCACTGATGCCACATAGTTCTTTCAAGCCCAGGAGGGTGTTGGGGATCGTAGCAGAAATTTAAAATTTTCTACGCATCACCAAGATCAATCTATGGAGTAATCTAGCCACGAGGGGAAGGATAGTGCATCTACATACCCTTGTAGATCGCTAAGCGGAAGCGTTCAAGTGAACGGGGTTGATGGAGTCGTACTCGTCGTGATCCAAATCACCGATGATCCTAGCGCCGAACGGATGGCACCTCCGCGTTCAACACACGTACGGTTGGGAGACGTATCCTCCTTCTTGATCCAGCAAGGTGAGAGGAGAAGTTGAGGGAAAACTCCGACAACACGACGGCGTGGTGGTGATGGAGCTCGTGGTTCTCCGGCAGGGCTTCGCCAAGCACTACGGAGGAGGATGAGGTGTTGGAGGAGGAAGAGGGCTGCGCCAGGGGAAGGGTGCGGCTGCCCTCTCTCTCCCTCACTATATATAGGGGGAAGGGAGGAGGGGGAGGCGCGCTAGGGTTCCCTAGGGGAGGGGCGGCGGCCACAGGGGAAACCCTAGATGGGTTTGGGCGCCCCCACCCCCTAGGAAACTTGCCCCCCAAGCCAGGAGGGGCGGCTGCCCTAGGGGTGGCGCCCCCACCTCTCCTGGTTACGTGAGATGGGGTGGGAGGGGCGCTCAGCCCCTTAGTGGGCTGATGTGCCCTCTCCCCTTGGCCCATAAGGCCCCCCAATGCTTGTCGGGGCCTCCGAAACCCCTTTCGGACACGCCGATCATCACCTGGTACCCCCAGAACAATTTCGGACTCCAATACCCTTCATCCAATATATCGATCTTCACCTCCGGACCATTCCGGAGCTCCTCGTCATGTCCAGGATCTCATCCAGGACTCCGAACAACCTTCGGTAACCACATACTATTTCCCATAACAACTCTAGCGTCACCAAACCTTAAGTGTGTAGACCCTACGGGTTCGGGAACCATGCAGAAATGACCGAGACAACTCTCCGGCCAATAACCAACAGCGAGATCTGGATACCCATGTTGGCTCCCACATGTTCCACGATGATCTCATCGGATGAACCACGATGTCGAGGATTCAATCAATCCCGTATACAATTCCCTTTGTCCAGAGGTATTGTACTTGCCCGAGATTCGATCGTTGGTATCCGATACCTTGTTCAATCTCGTTACCGGCAAGTCTCTTTACTCGTTCCATAACACATCATCCCGTGATCAACTCCTTGGTCACATTGTGCACATTATGATGATGTCCTACCGAGTGGGCCCAGAGATACCTCTCCGTTTACACGGAGTGACAAATCCCAGTCTCGTTTCATGCCAACCCAACAGACACTTTCGGAGATACCTGTAGTGTACCTTTATAGCCACCCAGTTATGTTGTGATGTTTGGCACACCCAAAGAACTCCTACGGTATCCGGGAGTTGCACAATCTCATGGTCTAAGGAAATGATACTTGACATTAGAAAAGCTTTAGCAAACGAACTACACGATCTTGTGCTAGGCTTAGGATTAGGTCTTGTCCATCACATCATTCTCCTAATGATGTGATCCCGTTATCAATGACATCCAATGTCCATGGTCAGGAAACCGTAACCATCTATTGATGAATGAGCTAGTCAACTAGAGGCTTACTAGGGACATGGTGTTGTCTATGTATCCACACATGTATCTGAGTTTCCTATCAATACAATTCTAGCATGGATAATAAAAGATTATCATGAACAATGAAATATATACAATAATAACTAATTTATTATTGCCTCTAGGGCATATTTCCAACAGTGTCCCACTTGCACTAGAGTCAATAATCTAGTTCACATCGCCATGTGATTAACACTCACAGGTCACATCGCCATGTGACCAACATCCAAGAGTCTACTAGACTCAATGATCTATTTCACATCACTATGTGATAAACACTCAAAGAGTTTTGGGTTTGATCATGTTATGCTTGTGAGAGAGGTTGTAGTCAACGGGTCTTGCCATATTCAGATCCCTTTGTATTTCGCAAAACTTTATATCGTAGATGCTGCTACCACGTTCCACTTGGAGCTATTCCAAATTTTTGCTCCATTATACGTATCCGGTATCTCTACTCAGAGCTATCCGGATAGGTGTTAAGCTTGCATCGATGTAACTCTTTACGTCGAACTCTTTATCACCTCCATAACCGAGAAACATTTCCTTATTCCTCTAAGGATAATTTTTGACCGCTATCCGGTGATCTACTCCTAGATCACCTTTGTACCCTCTTGCTAGACATGTGGCAAGGCACACATCAGGTGCGGTACTTCAGCATGGCATACCATATAGAGCCTATGACAAAAGCATAGGGGACGACCTTCGTCCTTCCTCTTTCTTCTGCCGTGGTCAAGCTTTGAGTCTTACTCAACTTCACACCTTACAACTCAAGCAAGAACCCCTTCTTTGACTGATCTATTTTGATCTCCTTCAAAAACATGTCAAGGTGTGCGTTCTTTGAAAGTATCATCAGGCGTCTTGATCTATCTCTATAGATCTTGATGCCCAATTTGTAAGCAACTTTATCCAGGTCTTCCTTTGAAAAACACTCTTCAAACAACCGTTTATGCTTTCCAGAAATTCTACATTATTTCGGATCTACAATATGTCATCCACATATACTTATCAGAAATGTTGTAGTGCTCCCACTCACTTTCTTGTAAATACAAGTTTCTAGCAAACATTGTATAAACCTAAAAGCTTTGATCACTCCATCAAAACATATATTCCGAATCCGAGATGCCTGCTCTAGTCCATAGAAGGATTGCTGGAGCTAGCATACCTTTTAGCATTCTTAGGATCGTCAAAACCTTTTATTGTATCACATACAACTTTTCTTACGAAAACTGGTAAGAAAACTTGTTTTGACATCCATCTGTAAGATTTCATAATCGAAAAATACAGCTAATGCTAACATGATTCCGACGGACTTAAGCATCGCTACGGGTGAGAAATTCTCATCGTAGTCAACTCCTTGAACTTGTGAAAAGTTTCTTTCCCACAAGTCGAGCTTCATAGATGGTAACATTACTGCCCACGTCTGTCTTCTTCTTAAAGATCCATTTATCTCAATGGCTTGCCGATCAATGGGCAAGTCCACCAAAGTCCATACTTTGTTCTGATATTTGGATCCTATCTCGGATTTCATGGCTTCTAACCATTTGTCGGAATATGGGCCCACCATCGCTTCTCCATAGCTTGTAGGTTCATTGTTGTCCAACAACATGATATCTGAGATAGGATTACTGTACCACTCAGGAGAAGCACATATCCTTGTCGACGTACGAGGTTCGATAGCAACTTGATCCGAAGCTTCATGATCACTATCATTAACTTCCTATTCAACAGACGTAGGCGCCACAGAAAACATCTTTCTGTGTTGCATCACTTTCTGGTTGAAATAAAGGTTTGACAACCTCATCAAGTTCTATCTTCCTCCCACTCAATTCTTTCCAGAGAAACTCCTTCTCGAGAAAGGACCTGTTCTTAGAGATAAACAATTTGCCCTCGGATCTGAGATAGAAGGTATACCCAACTGTCACCCCTAGGTATCCTATGAAGATGTGTTTGTCCGCTTTGGGTTCGAGCTTCTCTGGCTGAAGCCCCAAGCATCGCATCCCCAAACATTATGAAACGACAACTTTGGTTTCTTGCCAAACCAATGTTCTTATGACGTTGTCTCAACGGACTTAGATGGTGTCCTATCTAAAGTGAATGCAGCTGTCTCTAATGCATAACCTCAAAATGAAAATGGCAGATTGGTAGGAGACATCATAGATCGTACCATATCTCATAAGGTTCGATTACGACGTCCGGACACACCATATCTCAGTGGTGTTCCAGGTGGCTTCAACTGTGAAACAATTCCACAATGTCTTAAGTGTTTGCCAAAGTCATAACTCAGATATTCTCATTGATCAGATCGTAGGAATTTGATCTTTTTGTTATGATGATTCTTAACTTCACTCTGAAATTGCTTGAACTTTTCAAACGTTTCAGACTTGTGCTTCATTAAGTAGATATACCTATATCTACCCAAATCGTCAGTGAAGATGAGAAAATAGTGATATCCACTGCATGCTTTAATTCTCATTGGATCACACGCATCAGCATGCATGATTTCCAACAAGTCACTTGCCCGTTTCATTGTACCTGAAAACGGGGTCTTAGTCATCCTGCCCATGAGGCATGGCTCGCATGTGTCAAGCGATTCAAAATCAAGTGACTCCAAACATCCATCGATATGGAGTTTCTTCATGCATCTTATGCCAATATGACCTAAGCGGTAGTGCCACAAGAAAGTGGTACTATCATTATTAACTCTACATCTTTTGGCATGAACATGTGTATTACCATGACCGAGATTCAATGAACCATTCACATAGGGTGCATGACCTTGAAAGGTATTATTCATGTAAACAGAATAACCATTATTCTCTAATTTAAATGAATAACCGTATTGCAATGAACATGATCTAATCATATTCATGCTCAACGTAGACACCTGATAACATTTATCTAGGTTCATTACTAATCCCGAAGGCAGATGGAGCGTGCGATGGTGATCTCATCAATCTTTGGAAACACTTCCAACACACATCGTCACCTCGCCCTTAGCCAGTCTCCGTTTAGTCCGTAGCTTTTGGTTCAAGTCACCAATAATAGCAACTGAACCGGTATCCAATACCCAGGTGCTACCAGGAGTACTAGTGAGGTACACATTAATAACACATATATACTTTGTTGAAGTTGCCAGCCTTCTTATCTACCATGCATTTGGGGTAATTCCGCTACTAGTGACCGTTCCCCTTACAATAGAAGCACTTAAACTCGGGTTTGGGTTCAACCTTGGGATCCTTCACTGGAGCGGCAACTCGTTTGCCATCCATGAAGTTTCCCTTCTAGCCCTGGCCCTTCTTGAAACTAGTGGTCTTGTTAAACCGTCAACACTTGATGCTCCTTCTTGATTTCTACCTTTTGCGGTCTTAAGCACCGCGAACAGCTCCGGGATCAACTCCATCCCTTGCATGTCATAGTTCATCATGAAGATCTAGTAGCTTAGTGATAGTGGCTAGAGAACTCTATCAATCACTATCTTATCTGGAAGTTTAACTCCCACTTGATTTAAGTGATTGTAGCACCCAGACATTCTAAGCACATGCTCACTAGTTGAGCTATTCTCCTCCATCTTGTTGGCTAAAGAACTTGTTAGAGGTCTCACACCTCTCAACACGGGCATGAGCCTGAAATCCCAATTTCAGCTCTTGGAACATCTCATATGTCTTATGGCATTCAAAACGTCATTGGAATCCCGATTCTAAGCCGTAAAGTATGGTGCAGTAAACTATCAAGTAGTCATCAGGATGTGTCTATCAGGTGTTCACAACATCCACAGACGACGTTGTAGGGGTTTGCACATCGAGTGGTGCATCAAAGACGTAAGCCTTCTGTGTAGCAGTGAGGACACTCCTCGGACTACGGACCTAGTCCGCATCATTGCTTACAATATCTTTCAACTTAATCTTTCTCTAGGAACGTATTGAAACAAGGAGCTACAACGTGAGCTATTTATCTACAACATATTTGCAAAGACAATTTAGACTATGTTCATGATAATTGAGTCCATCTAATCAAATTATTTAATGAACTCCCACTGAGATAGACATCCCTCTAGTCATCTAAGTGAAACATGATCCGAGTCAACTAGGTCGTGTCCGATCATCACGTGAGACGGACTAGTCAACATCGGTGAACATATTCATGTTGATCGTATCTTCTATACGACTCATGCTCGACCTTTCGGTCTTCCGTGTTCCGAGGCCATGTCTGTACATGCTAGGCTCGTCAAGTCAACCTAAGTGTATTGCGTGTGTAAATCTGGCTTACACCCGTTGTATTCGAACGTTAGAATCTATCACACCCGATCATCACGTGGTGCTTCGAAACGACGAACCTTCGCAACGGTGCACAGTTAGGGGGAACACTTTTCTTGAAATTTTAGTGAGGGATCATCTTATTTAAGCTACCGTCGTTCTAAGCAAATAAGATGTAAAACATGATAAACATCACATGCAATCAAATAGTGACATGATATGGCCAATATCATTTTGATCCTTTTGATCTCCATCTTCGGGGCTCCATGATCATCGTTGTCACTGGCATGACACCATGATCTCCATCATCATGATCTCCATCATCGTCTCTTCTTGAAGTTGTCTCGTCATCTATTACTCCTACTACTATGGCTAACGATTTAGCAATAAAGTAAAGTAATTACATGACGTTTATGTTGACACGTAGGTCATAAATAAATTAAGACAACTCCTATGGCTCCTGCCGGTTCTCATACATCAATCTCATACATCACATATATCATTCATCGCATCCTTTTGTCCATATCACATCACATGGCATATGCTGCAAAAACAAGTTAGACGTCCTCTAATTGTTGTTGCAAGTTTTTACGTGGCTGCTATAGGTTTCTAGGAAGAACATTTCTTACCCACGCGAAAACCACAACGTGATATGCCAACTTCTATTTACCCTTCATAAGGACCCTTTTCATCGAATCCGATCCGACTAAAGTGGGAGAGACAGACACCCGCTAGCCACCTTATGCAACTAGTGCATGTCAGTCGGTGGAACCAGTCTCACGTTAGAGTACGTGTAAGCTCGGTCCGGGCCGCTTCATCCCACGATGCCGCCGAATCAAGATAAGACAAGTAACGTCAAGTAAATTGACAATATCGACGCCCACAACTACTTTGTGTTCTACTCGTGCATAGAAACTACGCATAGACCTAGCTCATGATGCCACTGTTGGGGATCGTAGCAGAAATTTAAAATTTTCTACGCATCACCAAGATCAATCTATGGAGTAATCTAGCAATGAGGGGAAGGAGAGTGCATCTACATACCCTTGTAGATCGCTAAGCGGAAGCGTTCAAGTGAACGGGGTTGATGGAGTCGTACTCGTCGTGATCCAAATCACCGATGATCCTAGCGCCGAACGGACGGCACCTCCACGTTCAACACACGTATGGTTGGGAGATGTCTCCTCCTTCTTGATCTAGCAAGGTGAGAGGAGAAGTTGAGGGAAAACTCCGACATCACGATGGCGTGGTGGTGATGGAGCTCGTGGTTCTCTGGCAGGGCTTCGCCAAGCACTACGGAGGAGGATGAGGTGTTGGAGGAGGAAGAGGGCTGCGCCAGGGGAAGGGTGCAGCTGCCCTCTCTCTCCCTCACTATATATAGGGGGAAGGGAGGAGGGGGAGGTGCCCTAGGGTTCCCTAGGGGAGGGACGACAGCCACAGGGGAAACCCTAGATGGGTTTGGGCGCCCCCACCCCCTAGGAAACTTGCCCCCCAAGCCGGGAGGGGCGGCTGCCCTAGGGGTGGCGCCCCCACCTCTCTTGGTTAGGTGAGATGGGGTGGGAGGGGCGCTCAGCCCCTTAGTGGGCTGATGTGCCCTCTCCCCTTGGCCCATAAGGCCCCCCAACGCTTGCCGGGTCCTCCGAAACCCCTTTCGGATACGCTGGTCATCACCTGGTACCCCCGGAACAATTCCGGACTCCAATACCCTTCGTCCAATATACCGATCTTCACCTCCGGACCATTCCGGAGCCCCTCGTCATGTCCGGGATCTCATCCGGGACTCCGAACAACCTTCCGTAACCACATACTATTTCCCATAACAACTCTAGCGTGACCGAACCTTAAGTGTGTAGACCCTACGGGTTCGGGAACCATGCAGACATGACCGAGACAACTCTCCGGCCAATAACCAACAGCGAGATCTGGATACCCATGTTGGCTCCCACATGTTCCACGATGATCTCATCGGATGAACCACGATGTCGAGGATTCAATCAATCCCGTATACAATTCCCTTTGTCCAGCGGTATTGTACTTGCCCGAGATTTGATCGTCGGTATCCGATACCTTGTTCAATCTCGTTACCGGCAAGTCTCTTTACTCGTTCCGTAACACATCATCCCGTGATCAACTCCTTGGTCACATTGTGCACATTATGATGATGTCCTACCGAGTGGGCCCAGAGATACCTCTCCGTTTACACGGAGTGACAAATTCCAGTCTCGATTCGTGCCAACCCAACAGACACTTTTGGAGATACCTGTAGTGTACCTTTATAGCCACCCAGTTACGTTGTGACGTTTGGCACACCCAAAGCACTCCTACGGTATCCGGGAGTTGCATAATCTCATGGTCTAAGGAAATGATACTTGACATTAGAAAAGCTTTAGCAAACGAACTACACGATCTTGTGCTAGGCTTAGGATTGGGTCTTGTCCATCACATCATTCTCCTAATGATGTGATCCCGTTATCAACAACATCCAATGCCCATGGTCAGGAAACCGTAACCATCTATTGATCAACGAGCTAGTCAACTAGAGGCTTACTAGGGACATGGTGTTGTCTATGTATCCACACATGTATCTGAGTTTCCTATCTATACAATTCTAGCATGGATAATAAATGATTATCATGAACAATGAAATATATACAATAATAACTAATTTATTATTGCCTCTAGGGCATATTTCCAACAGAGGGGAATTCGACTGAGAAGCTATTCTGGTCGCAATTTCTCTCACCGGAGCATCCGACGCCTCTAAACGACCAGCTGAAGCAGCTCATGGAGCTGCATAGGGTGGCAGGCTTGGCCATGAAGGACTTAATAGTCCACCTCTGGCCGGTCGAACCTATTCTGAGCAGCTACTTCGGTTTGGTGAAGCGGCTTGTCGATGCACGGCCCCGAATTGATGCTATAAAGCGTTCGACCTGCATAGAAGGTGTTTAGATGGCCTTCGCCCGCGTCAAAATGCAATGGGAGAAGATGAAGGCCACCGACGTGGCGACCGCAGGTCTGCCAGAAGGCAAAGATCATCAGAAGCCAGAGAAATACTTCGACGACATCCTAGAAGGGCCTGAATATGTCGGTGTCCTAGGAACGGGGGTACCCAGACTTGCTTGCCTGCGGCCCAGGGCGTGGTTCCACCAACGGCCTGGTACGGTCCATCTTCACCAGCAACCAATCAAGACCCAGAGCCTCGTGAGGCGGACAACACCAAGACCTCATTCAGGGCGGCCTCGCGAGGGTGGCTCCTGAGGAGCGGAGATACCTATCCAAGGGGCACCTCGCGAGGTCTGCGTGACGTGAGCCATGACGACCAAGGTCAGGCGGGCGCCAACGGGCGCAGGGTGCAAGTTTCCTCTTTGGTGCTAAGGAAGCAGGCGCAAGCGAGGAGTCCCGAGGCATCAGACAAAGGTTTCCATATTGGTGCAACAAGACCAAGACCGGCAGGACGGAGGTCATCGCGGAGCCCATGGCGGCGTCACCCCCAGAGCCTTTGGCAGGCGAAGACCACCTTTTGGCAGGATAGCTTGTACTAGTTGTCTCCCTAGGAAATTGGCCGTTGTGGTATCCCTTCCCGCGTAAACATGTGGGAAGAGGACCAGGGCCTCTATAAATAGGGCTAGCCACCATCGTAGTTAAGGATCAGCTCATCTTGGACCGGATCCACTCCACCAAGGCCATCTCACCAGCTCATCGAGCTCAAGAACACCTCCCCTCAGGAGGCTGTCGGTACATGGTACTAGTTCATCCTCAGCCCACGAAGCAATCCACCACACCACAGTGGAGTAGGGTATTTATAACGCCCTCGATGCGGCTATATCTCCCACGTGTCGAGGCATGACTTAGAGGCATAACTGCATTGAAAGCAATGTCGCAAGTTAGGCAATCTTCACAACATCCCATGTAATATATAGATAATAAAAGGGGAGATAACATAGTTGGCTTACAGTCGCCACGTCAATCAAGTACATAAATAGCATTACAACATTCAAACACTCATGGCCCGACTACTGCGCCAAAATAAAAGATAACCCAACATGCGACACGGTCCCGATCTCCCTAACTAGGCACCACTACTGATCGTCAGGAAAAGAAACATAGTATCGTTGAGAGTCCTCATCGAACTCCCACTTGAGCTCAAGCGCGCCATCTGGAGCGGAATCATTAGGCCCTGCATCTGGTGTAATAGTAATCTGTGAGCCACAGGGACTCAGCAATCTCGCACCCTCGCGATCAAGACTATTTAAGCTTAATAGGTAAGGCAAGGTAAATATATGTGGAGATGCAGCAAGCGACTAGCATATATGGTGGCTATCCTGTTCGCAAAAGAGAGCGAGAAGAGGAGGCAAAGCGCGAACGAGTAACTAGAGGGCAATCCTGCGGCAAGCATTACTCCAACACCGTGTTCACTTCCCGGACTCCGCCGAGAAGAGACCATCACGGTAACACACTGAGTTGATTCATTTTAATTAAGTTAAGGTTTAAGTTATCTACAACCGGACATTAACAAATTCCCATCTACCCATAACCGCGGGCACGGCTTTCGAAAGTTCAAATCCCTGCAGGAGAGTCCCAACTTAGCCCATGACAAGATCTCACGATCAACGAAGGAATAGACCTCCTCCCGAGATGTTCCGATCAGACTCGGTACCTCGGTTCTTTAAGACACTTCGACAGGTTAAAACAAATCCAGCAACACCGCCCGAATGTGCCGACAAATCCCGATAGGAGCTGCACATATCTCTTTCTCAGGGCACACTCAGATTGTCCAAACTTCTGGTAGGCCAGCCTAGAGTTGCCCTTGGTAGCCACCGGCGGCTGACGAGTTGGACCAACACTCAGAGGAGCACTGGCCCGGGGGGGTTTAAAATAAGATGACCCTCGGGCTCCGGAAACCCAAGGGAAAAAGAGGCTAGGTGGAAAATGGTAAAACCAAGGTTGGGCATTGCTGGAAAAGCATTAATCAAGGCGAACTATCAAGGGGTTCCCATTATAAACCAACCGCGTAAGGAACGCAGAATCCGGGAACATAACACCGATATGACGGAAACTAGGGCGGCAAGAGTGGAACAAAACACTAGGCGAGAGGCCGAGCCTTCCACCCTTTACCAAGTATATAGATGCATTAAGATAACATGGCAATATAATGATATCCCAACAAGTAACTAATGTTCCAACAAGGAACGGTCTCCAATCTTCACCTGCAACTAGCAACGCTATAAGAGGGGCTGAGCAAAGCGGTAACATAGCCAATCAATGGTTTGCTAGGACATGGTGGGTTAGAGGTTTGACATGGCGATTTTGGAGGCTTGAAAGAAAGTGGTAGGCATTGTAGCATAGCATAGCAAAAGAGCGAGCATCTAGCAAAGCAAAGATAGTAGTGATTTCGAGGGTATGATCATCTTGCCTGCAAAGTTGTCAGAGATGACTGGGTCCTCGAAAGCAAACTCAACGGGCTCCTCGTTAGAGAACTCGTATCCCGGCTCTACCCAAACAAGACAAACAAGCAACAAGGACACAATCAACCACGTGCAAGGATCAAACAATGATGCAAAGATGGTATGCTATGCAGGATGCAATATGCGATGCATATGCAAGATTTGACAAGGAATGCATGAACCTGGCCTCAACTTGTAAAACCAAGTGTGCCACTAGAAATATGAGATGAAATCGCTTGAAAACGATATAAAGATCACCGGAATCGGAGTTACGGTTTGGAAATGGCAAGCGATTCAAATATGACCATGTTGTGCGATTTACAGCAAGTAGCCATCTAAATGTAATGATATGAACATGCTACAGCACTCAAACATGACAACAAAATACATGGAAGGGATGCATTCAAGATGCTTAATAAAAGTCTAGCACTGAGCTACGGCCAATTCATCCATTAACAGGTTCAAACAAGCATGGCAAAAATGCATTTGGCAAACAGATCTCAGACTTAGTGAAATAAACAGTTGTCTGGAATTTCAGATCAGATAGCACTCTTCGGAGCAACAAAACTACATGCTACAGGACCTGAACATGGCAAACTAAAGCATGGCATGGAGCTACTCAAAGAGCTTAACAAAAGTCCCATAGTGACCTTGAGCAAAAAGGGATCAGAATATACATTTGCAAGCATGTGAACATGGCAAAAACATAAACAGATCACAGACTTAGTGATAACTGGAGCATGCTGAAAACAGATATCAAGTAGGCATGTTTACGAGCTCGATGCACTCACTACAGAGCAAGTCATGACAACATAAGCATACACCCATCAAGAATACACAAAATACAAGCTAGACATGGCAAGAACAATAACATAGCATGCACGGATCAACTACAACATCCTCGGAAAAATCGCTAACAAGTAGACAATCTGCCCAGATTCACGAAATGACAAAAGTAGAGCTCGATTGACTCAAGCTAGGGTGCTCCATAATTGCAAAAAAAGACATGGATGGATAGAGCACTACAAGGTTAACAAAACATCCTTACTGATCATCCTCAAAAGAGGCACGGATCACTAGGAAACAACATGAACATATGGCCATATGAGATAAATAGCTCAAAGACTTAGTGGAAATACTAAGTCCCTGAAATCAGCATTACCAAGTGCCTCACTTTGCAAGCTTGTGCTAGTCACCACACACGTCACAAAAATACATGGGTTGCACCTCTGGATAGATAGCAAAACATATAAAAACACATGTAGAGCTCATGGGCATATCATGCGCACAATAATCATGGCAAAAATGACAAATATCTAAATGGAGCAGCAGATCTGACAATTATCTCAAGTAGCACTCTTCTAACAGCATTTCGGGCATCAAGATGAACTCAAATGAAAATGATGCAATGGAATGAAATGATGTGCTCTCTGAGACGAACATTTTGATATGCTATATGCCAAAAACGGAGTTACGGATGAGGAGTTATAGCACGATGAACAGGAGCAAAAAATTAGGGTTTGGGATAAAAAGTCAACCCGAGATCCAGATTTGGATCCGGGGGTACTGTAGCAACACGGCTCCTGAGGATCGCCGGAATCAGCGCCGGAGTTGGAGGAGTGGTGGCCGGCGAGGTGGGGGTCGCCGGATCTGGCCGGGGCGACGCGGGTCGCCGGCGGGGGCGCGGACTCCGGCGCGGCAGAGCCGCCGGAACGGCGAGGTGGCCGGGCGGTTGGTGGCGACGCTCGCTGGAGTAGGCGGCGGCAATGGCACGCGGCGGCCGGTGCGGTGGCGGCGGGCGGCGGAGACGAGGCATTGGGGGCGGGGTCGGGCGCGGGGCGCCGCGGGAGGCAACGGGCCTCGGGGGCCCCTCCTGGGCCTCCCGGGCCGGCGAAGTGGGCGCGGGCGCTGGCCACGTGGCGCTTCCGGAGTGGCTGGCGGGGAAGCGGACAATGTCCGTCGGCTGGGGTTTTTGTCCGGCGGCGGTGGACGAAGATGGATCTAGGGTTTTCGGGAGGAAGGAGAAGGAGATTTCGGAGGGGGTCTATTTATAGGCATAGGAGGAGCTAGGAGAGTCCAAAAGAGGTGCAATTTTCGGCCACGCGATCGTGATCGAACGCTCTAGATGATGGAGAAGGCTTTGGTGGGTTTTGGGCCAACTTGGAGGGGTGTTGGGCTGCAACACACACGAGGCCTTTTCGGTCCCTCGGTTAACCGTTGGAGCATCAAACAAAGTCCAAATGGTACGAAACTTGACAGGTGGTCTACCGATAGTAAACCAAGGCCGCTTGGAAAGTCTCGGTCCAATCCGGAAATGTTTAATCCCCACACACGAAAGAAAGGTAGAAATGACCACCGGGGGAGAACGAAGCGCCGGAATGCAAAATGGACAACGGGGAAAATGCTCAGATGCATGAGATGAACACGCATGCAAATGCAATGCACATGATGACATGATATGGGATGCATGACAACGATAACAACACGTGGAGACAAAGACCCGAACCCGAGAAACTAATATAACTTAAGGCCGGAAACAGCAAGAGTTGGAGTACATATTGGGTAAATTACATCCGGGGTGTTACAGTATTACACCACAATGGTGGCCCGAACAAGTATAAACTCTCGTGTCACTTGTTCCTCGGGTTCGGCGAGCTAGGCCTAGAGATTGTTGCGAGAGTGAGAGAGAGAGATCTTCGTGCGCACCCTAGTGTTCGAACCTCAAGGGTTTGCCGAAACCCACAATCTGACATTTGGTGTGCCAGGTAGGGGTGAGCCGAAGCCTTCTTCTCTGTCGACTGACTCGCCGTCGCCCCGTGACTCCAATGTCTGATGGCCTGAGGACCCAAGCCGACCACTGGGCGGCATGGCCTGCCCGAGCGCCGCCAACTGCTCCAGAAGAGCTCAACTCCGCACTCTAGGTGGCCCGCATGCCACCTAACACTCGCGGGCACGGGCAGCATGGACCGACGCCCGCTGCCCTCGCGCCAGGACGCGCGCACGCAGCCGCGCGATATTCAGGTTACACGGCGGCGACGACACCATACACCCGGCAGGAGCAGGAAAACATGCAAGCCGCGCTCATCGTGGCACATGAGCTACTGTGGTGCAGGCTGGGGGATAGCGATCGCGAAGCGCTACTGGAGCGAGTGGCCGAGCTACTGGACGCCGCCTTTTTGCCCCTTGACCACATCCCAAGTCGTGGCAGAAGCGTGTGTGAGGCCCGGGCGAGCCCACGTGCCCCCTGGGGTGCCAGGGGATCCGACAACACCGGCATAGGACCTGACGCGAGCCTTTCGGCCGTGGCAGCACCATCGCTAGGAGGAACAAGCACCAACGGCCCGCCGTGAGGATGCTCCAGAATGCCACACGGCGGCCACCAGGGCCAAGTGCCTCGACTGGCGGCACGAGGCACAGGGTACCTGGGCAGAGGCTCTGGTGAGGTGGCCACGGACGCCTACACGTGCCCCGCATGGTGAACCCGGAGTAGTTGTCGGGGGAAGGCCCCAATCCGTTCCCTTGACCGGGATGGGCGGCTAGAGGTCCAGAAGCACAAGGCTTCCCCGAGCCTCCCGGAGGCTTCGCCGACCCCTTCAGCGACGATGATAGTGGGGTACGGTCAATATCTCCAGAGCAAGCTTATGCCAACCCCGAACTGCAGGAGAACCAGGCTGCAGCTGCAGTTAGAGACCTCGGGACAGTGGCCCAACCGGCGGCAGGAACGATGCTTTGGGGGCCGCGCGGGAGAGGCCCGGAGCCAGGCCCTTCCCTGCGTCGCACGGAGCAAGATGTTGCATGGAGGTAGGTCCTCTGCTAGGGGAAGCGTCAGCGAGCCTTCCCCCCAGCAGAGGACCCGTGGTCGCCGGGGGCACTGCCAGCATCCTCTTTGCCCCTTGGTCACATCCTGGTTTCCAGACACCCCAATGGTGGTCGACGGTGGCGCAGGGCGGGGCCCTCGCCTGGCGATATGAAGTAAGGCTCACGCCTGTGAAGGTCTTCACTCGTGACACTCTCACGTAATAATGAGTGGGGCTGTACACGCCCCGGAGTCTCCGAAGTGCCGCCCTCAGGCCTCAAGGGCTCCGACCCACATCCTAGTGGAAGCACCATGCTCCATGCTGGCCGTCGACACTGTGCCGCAATGACTATGCTCACAGCCAGTGAAAGCACTTAGCTCCATGCTAGTGGGAAGACAAGAAGACTAGCTAGGTGCCGGACGCGGCCATTTGCTTTCAACCCCTTTTTTGTAGCTTGACTTACCGCCTTTTGGATTTGAACTTGAAGTCACCTTTTCGTTCGCAAGCGCGAGGGGTATCTTCTCTTGTTCATGTTGATTTTTTGAGTTTTCTGGTTCTGTGCCTTGCTTCGAGGCTCGCGCCTGTTACCCCTTTTCCATGCAAGCACCTCGCGAGTGGGGGGTGGATGTGGTATGCGCACGCTATGCGCATGACCCGCCGTGGTCTGCCGCTCATTTCTCGCAAGGCCCTCACGGGCGGGCCGACAGGCTCTTCAGAAGCCCAAAACCTCGCGAGCCCGTGAAGCACTCCCCCCGGGAGCCCGCGGAGAACCCCCCTCGGGAGGAATGCACATCAGCAACTACTAAACCAGCTCAAGGCCAGCCTGGATTGAGGTAAGTTACTACAATAAGCCGCGGAGGAGCTTGGGAGCTCGCAAAATCACATTTCAAGTCTGGCTTAAGTAATAAGACAAAGTCTGATTACATGAGGGGCTCCCCCTCCCCAAAATTCTCGTACACCTTGAGGGGCCGTGCCTGAGCTTTTGCGTGCAGGTTCAAAGCAAAGGAGCACGGGCTCAATCGGACATGTCGCTCGCAGCGTCTTCTGAATCACTCCCAGACATGCTACTGGCGCTGTCGCTGGCATCATCTTCACCATCATCGACCACGTCACCTTTGTCCACCACGACCACCACATCGTCGTCCTCGAAAGAGAAGGCCCTGACTAGAGCGTCCACATTATCATCCACCCAGCGCGCCAGGTTGTCCCGGATGGCCCTGGGCACTGGGGTAATGGCGGCATTGAAGTCAAAATTGGGATCGATGTTCTGGAGATGACTGAAAACGCGAGAGAATGCGCGCCCAACGAGCCCTGAGCTCCTCTCTTCGACAAGCTCGCGAGCCCTCTCAGCTCGGTACCCCAGGCGTGTCACGACGCCGGTGAAGAAGTGGAGGTGGCTGGCGTAGTCTTCTGCATGGGTGTCGGCGTTTTGGGAATGGGGGTCCCTAGACTTGCCTGCCTGCGGCCCACGGCGTGGCTTTGCATGCAGGCCTGCACGGCCCATCTTCATCAACAAGGCATTCAAGACCCTCGCAAGGGGCCAAGCCTCGCAAGGCGGATGACACAAGACCTCCTCAGGAGCGACCTCATCAGGAAGGCTCGCGAGGGGCGGAGAGTTCAAGGCAAGGCAAACCTCGCGAGGTTCTCGTGACGTGAGCAGTGACGACCGAGACCAGGTGGGCGCCAGCGCGCACAACGTCCTTGTTTCCTCTTTGGTGCTAAGGGGGCAAGCGCAGGCGCGGAGTACCTAGGCATCAAGCAAAGGTTTCCATATCGGTGCAACGACACCAAGACCAGTAGGACGGCAAGACGGAGGTCACCATGGAGCCCAAGGCGGCGTCATCACCAAATCCTTTTGCAGGCGGAGACCACTTTTGTCAGGATAAGCTGTAGTAGTTGTCCCCTTTCAAATTGGCCGTTGTTGGCTCCCTTCCCGCTCAATATTTGGGGAGAGGACCAGGGCCTCTATAAATAGGACTAGCCACCACCATAGCTAGGGAGACCGGATCGGAGACGGGGAGGCCTGAGCTGATCAAATCCACACACACACACACACACACAAGTTCGCCAATCACAAGAACACCTCAACCTCAGGAGGCTGTTCTTCCCCTTGTATTGTCCATCATCAGCCCAAGAGGCAATCCACCACCACACTGGAGTAGGGTATTACACAACAACGGTGGCCCGAACCAGTATAAATCTCTTGTCCTTTGTATTGCGAGTTCATCGAGTTAGTTCGTAAGATCTTAGCTGAGTTAGGATGTGGATCGGTAGGGGGGAATCTTCGCACGCACCCCAGTGTTCGAACCTTAAGGGTTTTGCCGGAACCCATGATCCGACATTTGGCGTGCCAGGTAGGGGTGCGCTGAAGCTTCCCTTCCGTCGCTTCGTGTCACGCGGTTCATCTTCTCCATGGCGGATGCACGCCGCGCCCGCGCCGAGCGCCGGGCTGCCCTCGCCACCCACATTGCTCAGACAGCCCTTGTCGGCGGGCCACCCCGTCGCTCTCTGTCGCCTGCCGCCAACGCCGCCACCGGCCTGGAGGGGAACGAGCAGCAGGCATCCTCGCTGCACCCCTCGGTGCGACAGGACGGCTGCACCGCCACTCCATCACTGACTCCCGCTGGTTCGTCGTCTCACGCTCGTCGCGTTCCCACAGATGCACGGGCCGCGCTTCTCATGGCGCACGAGCTCCTGCGCTACCGCCCAGTCGACGACCTCTACAAGGACTGGCTTGACCGCATCGCCAAGCTTGTCCGCGCCACAGGGGGCTCCCCTGTGCCGTTCCACTCCCTGCCTCACCCCCTGCCAGCCACGGGCGACGCAGCTAACGAAGCACCTCCACCACCACTACAACAAGACGGCACCCTAGCGCCAAGGCACGCGGCTCCATGGCGCGACCCGCCGCGTCAGGCGCCCGCGCCTGAAGAAAGAAGCCGTCAAGAAGTTCCTCGACCGCAAGTGAACGCTTCGCCACTCCTCGCACCGCCGTGCCAAGATCGTTTGCTGTGGAAAGGCCCCGCGCCGCTTGCCGTAGCGGCGCGCGGGCGCCAACACCAACTTCCACCTCCAAGGCGGGCCCCGGTGACCACGGACGGCTGCCGTGCCTTCACCCCCGAGCTGCGTAGCGTCGCCTGGCCGGGCAAGTTCAAGCCAGATCTGCCTCCTTGCTACGACGGCACCCCTGACCCCGCGGAGTTCCTGCAGCTCTATGAGCTGAGCATCGAGGCGGCCAACGACGACGAGAAAGTCATGGCAAACTGGTTTCCCATGGCCCTCAAGGATGGTGCCCACTCCTGGCTCCTGAACCTGCCTCCAGGCTCGATTTCCTCCTGGGACGAGATGCGCAACCACTTTATTGCCAACTTCCAGGGCACTCGCGACCGCCCCCCAGTCGCGGGTGACCTGCGCCGTGTCAAGCAACAACCAGGAGAGACCCTACAGAAGTACATTCAGCGCTTCAACAACGCGTGAAACAAGATCCCCAAGGTGACCGACGAGGCCATCATCTCAGAGTTCTCCGACGGCATCCGCGACGTCAAGATGAAGGAGGATCCTGCCATCCATGAGGAGCTGTGCATGACTTTGGAGCTGTTCAACATCGCGACCAAGTGTGCAAGAGCTGAGGAGGGGTGCCTCTCCCTCCTCGCGCTCCCTGCTGTGGACCCAGAGGAGAAGAAGGCCAAGGCCAAGGACGTGAATCGCAAAGGAGTGGCCGTGCTCGCGGCGGAGCCAGACACCAAGCGCGGCCGAGATCTTCCCGAGTCATCCAAGAGTAGCTGACCGTTCTGTGCCTTCCATGACCTGCATACCCACAACACCGGCGACTGTCAAGAGCTCAAAGCCATTCGAGAAGGACGCTTCGGTCGACGCCCCGAGTGCAGCGACCGGGGCTACGACCGAGGAGGAGGACGTGGTGGCGGACGCTGGGACGACCGTGGCCTGCGCTAGGAGTGGCGCAACCGGCCTCGTGAAGACCGCTAGCAAGATCAGCCACGCGAGGGCGCCTGGAGGGACCAGCCTCGTGAGGATCGTCCTCAAGGCAACGCTGGCCTTCCTCCACTACCACCACAACCTAGAAGGAATGACGACCACCATCAAGACAAGGGGGCTAGGGGCTTGCAGGAGCCGCGCGCTATCTCCTGCATCTTGGGCGAAGCTCAAGCCCCAGCCTCGCAGCGTATCGTCAAACAGTTTGCTCGAGAAGTGAATGCAGTCCTCCCCAAGCTCGAGGCCACACGCCCGCTTAGATGGTCCAAGTGCCCCATCACGTTCAGTTTGTCAGATCAGCTCAAGTGCGTAGCTACTGCAGGCGTCCTCCCAATGCTTTGTTCACCAGTCATCAGCAACATGCAAGTTACCAAGACCATCATCAATAGCGGCGCAGGGCTCAATGTCCTGTCCGTCGACACATTCGACAACCTCCAAGTGCCATATGACCAGCTTCAGCCTACCAAGCCTTTCTCTAAAGTGACCGACGGCTCTACTACCCCGGTCGGGTAGGTCCGCCTCCCTGTTACCTTCAGAGAACGCAACAACTACCGCACCGAACTCATCGAATTTGACGTTGCCTACATCTGCCTACCATACAACGCCATCCTCGGGTATCCATCCCTAGCCAAGTTCATGGCGGTGACCCATCACGGCTACAATGTCTTCAAGATGCCGGAAAGCGGCAGAATCATCACAGTCCCGTGCGAGGAAAGAGACGCGGTGTGCTCCCTTGAGCGTGCCTTCCAAGCTGCAGCCATCGACGACCCCAACAGCCAGGGCGAGCGCCCTCTTGAGGCCACCCCCAAGAAGAAGAAGCAGTTGCGCCACGCAGGGCCTCAGGCAAGCGGCGCCTCGTTAGGATCGGTGCCCGCGCCTGGGGCGCCTCCCTCCATCGGATAGGAAAGCGCGCCCAGCGCCCCTCTTGGGCAGGACTCGGGGGCTCTCTTCTGAAGGGCCTCAGACTTTGCCAACATCATGAGGGAGGTGCTTGGGCACCACTTGGAGGCGTGCTTTGCGGCACGTTTCCCTCAGGAGAACACATGGCAAGGAGTGTCCACCGTTCAGGAGTTCATCACCAAGACCACTCAGGAACTGCAAGACGCAAGGGCCATGCGCGGCGGTCGCCGCTCACCAGGCGTAGCTCCCCATCCAGGCGAGGATGCCGGGCTACGCGTCTGCATCGACGTCCCAGGGCTCAACTGGGCCGCCTCTCAGGAGCTTCCCCGGCTTTCGCGCATGGGACACTGCAAGGGCCCACCTCACAGCTACGTTCGCATGGCTTTTGGCATGCCGAGCGTGGTGACCGCCTATCAGCACAACCTGCGGAGCATCCTGGCGGCTCAGGAGGCCAGACACCATGCGGTGCTGACGGAGATGAAGACGGTCCTCAAGGAACCCCCTGGACCCCCAGAGCCTCCCGAGGCTCAGGGTCCCGGTGGCTCATGAGGAGTAGCCAATTCGCCGCATACCTTCAGCTGCCCCAACTCTCCTTCATTAACAGAACCAGGTCACATTTTCCAATTTCATTCAGCTGGGAGCGCCCCCAGGGCTACATCATTCCCAGGCCGCGTGGGTCTGTTCCCGTGGCACGTATCTTTCCTTTTTTATGTCTTTAGCTTACCTTGTTGGGGGCTCCCCTCGGGTTGCATCATCCCCAAGCCGCTCGGGCCTGACCCAGTGGCATGCATCTTCCCTGCATTTACTTAAGCCTGCTGCTTCCATGCTTAATCTACCTGTGATTATTACCTGCTCGATCGCCACCCACCATGGGAGCCGCACGCCGGCCGTCTTTCTTCAGGACCCTTTGCGTGAGTAAGTTAAGCACGACGTCTATGCTCGGGCCCATCCCTACAGCGTCGATAAATCCAGCGGCTGAGCTGTGTCTGGCGGGCCGGCCCCGTTCATGTCACCTCCTGGGGCCGTTGGTGCTTATATTTCTCATGCGATAACCTCAGGAGATTCGTTTGGCGCAGGTTGTCTAACCACCTCACAGGACCAAGACAGCGAACAAGAAACAAGACCAGGCGCAACCCGCCTTGAGGTAGGGCCTCGTGAGTCCCGCGCTGGCTCACGAGTGCATAGATACACCTCGTCTAGCCCTGCCGTGCATGCCACGTGTCAGGGCGGGGCTGTACATGCCCCGGGGGCTCTCCGCAGTAGGGAGTCCCCCACCCACGCACCAGTGGAAGCACCATGCTCCACGCTGGCCGTCGGCACTGCCGAGGAGTGGCTATGCCCATGCACAAGAAGAAGCACTACACTCCGCGCCGGTGATAAACAACTAAGGGCAGACTCACGGCCGTACCAACCTCAGGGAGCCCCAGAGCTTAGTGTCCGGCCTCACCGCAACGCCTCCCCTCGGGAGAGCCGCGCGAGGGGGCTGGGCATGGGGGCTGCGCTCGGGTCACGCCCAAGCGCACGCCACCCAACCAGGTCCCTCGGACCTGGTCGGCGCACGCCCCTCCCAAGCCGAGCCTCGACAAGGGAAAAGGTACGGAGAATGTTTGCACGTCAAGGGGGACTTCTAAGAATCGCGACTCAGGAGCCTAACTGGTCACGTAGCCCCTCACTCCTTGGTCCGTCCTGGTTTCCGGTCGGCCCAACAACGGTTGAGGTATGCGCGGGGCCAGGCTCTGCCGACGTAGAACATTAACCTATCCTCGTGTATCCTTCCTATAAGCTGTTTGCGCGTCAAGGGGGACTCCTGAGCATCGCGACTCAGGAGCCTAAGTGGTCACGTATCCCCTCACTCCTTGGTCCGTCCTGGTCTTCGGTCGGCCCAACGACGGTTGAGGTATGCGTGGAGCCGGGCTCTGCTGACGCAGAACACAAAGCAGATAGGAAGAAAATTGCAAAATCTCAAAGCAAATATTACAAGACATATTGTTCTCACAATATCAAATGCGAATTTAAACGCTTCCATGAGGCACGCTACATGCTGCAGGAATCTCAACAGTAAAGGAACCGTACGCCTGTCATCCCTCGACACCGCTGGCATCTGCAAGAGGTGCCCCCTCCTGGGTAGCATCGCCTTCACCTGCATCACAGGTCGAGGGCACGGGGGCGAAGGCGTCAAACTTCTTCAGCAGGGCCTCCACTTGACCCTTCATGGCTGCGGCGGCAGCCGCGTAGTATTCATCAGCTATAGGCTACAGCAGCTCATCAAGACGAGTGCGGGGATCACGAAGGTGCAGGTGGCTGATGACCCACGTCAGCGTAGCAGAGGAAAGGACGCGAGCCTCTGCCTCCGCCATGGGACTGATGCCCTCCACGACTTCAACGAGCGCCTTCACCAAGAAGGGAAGCAGCTGAGCAGGGCCATCCTCGTTGGTGGCCAGCGGCCTCTCCAAGCCCTTCTCATACAGTGACTTTAGTGCCACGCGAGACCTCTCCTCGAGGAGTGAGAAGGCCACGCGGTCTTCAGCCAGGACCTTTGCCTTGGCATCAAGATCGGCCTCCTTCGCCCTCGCCTTCCACTCCAACTCCTCCAGCCGGCTGCGCTCCGCAGTGTGCGCCTTCGCCAGCTCTCCCAACTCGGCATCGCGCCCTTGGTGGCGTCCTCCCGGGCTTTCATTTCCTCCTCCTTCGCCTGACGGCCACGAGCTTCCTCTGCGCGCTCATCACGCAGACTCTTCAGCTCATTTTCCAGCGCCCGACATCGGTCGTGGGCGGCTTCGGCGTCCTTCATCGCCGCCTCGTGATCGACCGCAGCTTGGGTGATGGCCCGCTTCTCCTTCTCGGAGGTCGTCACGGCCTGGCTTAGCACCGCTTAGACTGCTGCATCAGACCGAAGCCAGCCAGAGGCCAGCTCCAGGCGCCTGGCTGCCAGGCATGGATCCGCGCTCAGGAGATCTTCCCGCAGCCGAGCCATCTCTGAAAGGGCGTGCTCCAAGACAGCGGAGGAGGCAGAAGAACCTGTAATAAAGGCACAGAAGGACGAAGAGGCGTCGTCACCATGGCCTGAGAGTAAGGAGGCTCCTGAGCCTCTTGGACCTCAGCACCCGAGACGGACACCGCACCTCATGAGCCAGCGGCGCTTCGGGGGTTAACTCCTCCCGAGGATGCTCCACCGGGCCTCGCGAGGATGACCGGGCTGGAGAAGCTCGAGCACCATCCCCACCTTTGCTCATGGAGAGGGGCGCGGTCACAGGAGGCGACACAGACACAAGAGGAACCACCTCGCTCTCCCTTCTCCTCTTCGCCGCAGACGACAACTGCTACCTCTTGAGCACTGCGTTGGATTTCCCTTGAAGAGGAAAGGGTGATGCAACAAAGTAGCGTAAGTATTTCCCTCAGTTTTTGAGAACCAAGGTATCAATCCAGTAGGAGGCCATGCACGAGTCCCTTGCACCTACACAAACAAATAAAATCCTCGCAACCAACGCAATAAAGGGGTTGTCAATCCCTTCTCGGTCACTTACGAAAGTGAGATCTGATAGATTTGATAAGATAATATTTTTGGTATTTTTATGATAAAGATGCAAAGTAAATAAAGAAAAATAAAAACGGTGCAAGAAATAGCTTGTTGACGGGAGATTAATATGATGGGAAATAGACCAGGGGGCCATAGGTTTGACTAGTGGCTTCTCTCGAGAGCATAAGTATTACGGTGGGTAAACAAATTACTATTGAGCAATTGACAGAATTGAGCATAGTTATGAGAATATCTAGGTATGATCATGTATATAGGCATCACGTCCGATACAAGTAGACCGACTCCCGCCTGCATCTACTACTATTACTCCACACATCGACCGCTATCCAACATTCATCTAGAGTATTAAGTTCAAAAGAACAGAGTAACACTTTAAGTAAGATGACTTGATGTAGAGGGATAAACTCATGCAATATGATATAAACCCCATATTGTTATCCTCGATGGCAACAATACAATATGTGCCTTGCCGCCCCTACCGTCACTGGGAAAGGACACCGCAAGATTGAACACAAAGCTAAGCACTTCTCCCATTGCACGAAAGATCATTCTAGTAGGCCAAACCAAACTGATAATTCGAAGAGACTTGCAAAGATAACCAATCACACATAAAAGAATTCAGAGAAGATTCAAATATTGTTCATAGATAAATTTGATCATAAACCCACAATTCATCGGTCTCAACAAACACACCGCAAAAAGAAGATTACATCGAATAGATCTCCACGAGAATCGTGGATAACTTTGTATTGAGATCCAAAGAGAGAGAAGAAGCCATCTAGCTAATAACTATGGACCCGAAGGTCTGAGGTAAACTACTCACACATCATCGGAGAGGCTATGGTGTTGATGTAGAAGCCCTCCATGATCGATGCCCCCTCCGATGGAGCTCCGAAAAAGGCCCCAAGATGGGATCTCACGGGTACAGAAGGTTGCGGCGGTGGAATTAGGTTTTTGGCTCCGTATCTGGTAGTTTGGGGGTATGTAGGTATATATAGGAGGAAGAAGTACGTCGGTGGAGCAACATGGGCCCCACGAGGGTGGAGGGCGCGCCTGGGGGGAGGAGGTAGGCACGCCCCCTACCTTGTGCCTTCCTGGTTGCTTTCTTGATGTAGTGTCCAAGTCCACTGGATCACCTTCGTTCCAAAAATCACGTTCCCGAAGGTTTCATTCCATTTGGACTCCGTTTGATATTGTTTTTCTGCGAAACTCTGAAATAGGCAAAAAACAGCAATTCTGGGATGGGCCTTCGGTTAATAGGTTAGTGCCAAAAATAATATAAAAGTGTATAATAAATCCCAATAATGTCCAAAACAGAATATAATATAGCATGGAACAATAAAAAATTATAGATACGTTGGAGACGTATCAAGCATCCCGAAGCTTAATTCCTGCTCGTCCTCGAGTAGGTAAATGATAAAAACAGAATTTTTGATGTGGAATGCTACTTGGCATAATTTCAATGTAATTCTCTTAATTGTGGTATGAATATTCAGATCCGAAAGATTCAAGACAAAAGTTTAATATTGATATAGAAATAATAATACTTCAAGGATACTAACTAAGCAATTATGTCTTCTCAAAATAACATGGCCAAAGAAAGTTATCCCTACAAAATCATATAGTCTGGGTATGCTCTATCTTCACCACACAAAGTATTTAAATCATGCACAACCCCGATGACAAGCCAAGCAATTGTTTCATACTTTTGGTGTTCTCAAACTTTTTTAATGTTCACGCAATACCTGAGCGTGAGCCATGGACATAGCACTATATGTGGAATAGAATGGTAGTTGTGGAGAAGACAAAAAAGGAGAAGATAGTCTCACGTCAACTAGGCATATCAACGGGATATGGAGATGCCCATTAATTGATATCAATGTGAGTGAGTAGGGATTTCCATGCAACGGATGCACTAGAGCTATAAGTATATGAAAGCTCAACAAAAGGAACTAAGTGGGTGTGCATCCAACTCGCTTTCTCATGAAGACCTAGGGCATTTTGAGGAAGCCCAACGTTGGAATATACAAGCCAAGTTCTATAATGAAAAATTCCCACTAGTATATGAAAGTGATATCATAGGAGACTCTCTATCATGAAGATCATGGTGCTACTTTTAAGAACAAGTGTGGTAAAAAGATAGTAGCATTGTCCCTTCTCTCTTTTTCTCTCATTTTTTTATTTTTTTATTTGGGAATTTTCTCTTTTTTTATGGCTTCTTTTTTTTAGTCTGGAGTCTCATCCCGACTTGTGGGGGAATCATAGTCTCCATCAACCTTTCCTCACTTGGGACAGTGGCTTTGCCACAAATACGATGTCAACTACATGATCATGCAAGCAATATGACAATGATGAAGCGTGTTATAATAACGGAAAGGTCGAAAGTTGCATGGCAATATATCTCTGAATGGCTATGGAAATGCCATAATAGATAGGTATGGTGGCTGTTTTGAGGAAGGTATTTGGTGGGTTTATGGTACCGGCGAAAGTTGCGCGATACTAGAGAGGCTAGCAATGGTGGAAGGGTGAGATTGCGTATAATCCATGGACTCAACATTAGTCATAAAGAACTCACATACTTAATGCAAAAATCTATTAGTTATCAAGGCAAAGTATTACGCGCATGCTCCTAGGGGGATAGATTGGTAGGAAAAGACCATCGCTCGTCCCCGACCGCCACTCATAAGGAAGACAATCAATAAATAAATCATGCTCCGACTTCATCACATAACGGTTCACCATACATGCATGCTACGGGAATCACAAACTTCAACACAAGTATTTCTCAAATTCACAACTACTCAACTAGCATGACTCTCATATCACCATCTCCATATCTCAAAACAATTATCAAGTATCAAACCTCTCATAGTATTCAACACACTGATAAGATTTTTTATTATTAATCTTGAATGCCTATCATAATTAAAGCAAATTACCACGCTGTTTTGTAGGACTCTCAAAATAATCTAAGTGAAGCATGATAGAACAATAGTTTCTATAAAACTAATCCACCACCGTGCTCTAAAAGATATAAGTGAAGCACTAGAGCAAAAACTATATAGCTCAAAAGATATAAGTGAAGCACATAGAGTATTCTAATAATTTTCAAATCATGTGAGTCTCTCTAAAAAGGTGTTTACAGCAAGGATGATTGTGGAAAACTAACAAATAATACTCAAATAATACAAGATGCTCCAAGCAAAACACATATCATGTGCTGAATAAAAATATAGCTCCAAGTAAAGTTACCGATAGACGAAGACGAAAGAGGGGATGACTTTTGGGGCATCCCCAAGCTTAGGCTTTTGGGTGTCCTTGAATTTTACCTTGGGGTGCCATGGGAATCCCCAAGCATAGGCTCTTTCCACTCCTTGTTCCATAATCCATCAAAACTTTTACCCAAAACTTGAAAACTTCACAACACAAAACTCAAAATAGAAAATCTCGTGAGCTCCGTTAGCAAAAGAAAACAAAACACCACTTCAATGTACTGTAATGAACTCATTATTTATTTATATTGGTGTTAACCTACTGTATTCCAACTTCTCCATTGTTTATAAACTATTTTACTAGCCATAGATTGATCAAAATAAGCAAACAACACACGAAAAACAGAATCTGTCAAAAACAGAACAGTCTATAGTAATCTGTAGCTAACGCAAACTTCTGGAACCCCAAAAATTCTAAAATAAATTGTTGGAAGTGAGGAATTTATCTATTAAAATCTGCAAAAAGAATTAACTAAATATCACTTTCCAAATAAAAATGGCAGCAATTCTCGTGAGCGCTAAAGTTTCTGTTTTTTACAGCAAGATCAAAAAGACTTTCCCCAAGTCTTCCCAACGGTTATACTTGGCACAAACACTAATTAAACACAAAAAAGCACAACCAAAACAGAGCCTAGATAAATTATTTATTACTAAAGAGGCGAAAAAAGCAAGGAACAAAAATAAAATTGGGTTGCCTCCCAACAAGCGCTATCGTTTAACGCCCCTAGCTAAGCATAAAAGCGAAGATAGATCTAGGTATTTCCATCTTTGGTAGGCAAGCCATAAGTGGCTCTCATAATATATTCATATGGTAATTTAATTTTAATTCTAGGGAAGTGTTCCATGCCTTTCCTCAACGGAAATTGGAATCTAATATTCCCTTCCTTCATATCAATAATTGCACCAATCATTCTAAGGAAAGGTCTACCAAGAATAATAGGACATGAAGGATTGCAATCTATATCAAGAACAATAAAATCTACGGGCATATAATTCCTATTTTCAACAATAAGAACATAATTAATTCTTTCCATAGGTTTCTTAATGGAGGAATCCGCAAGGTGCAAGTTTAAAGAGCAATCATCAAAATCACGGAAACCTAGCAAATCACACAAAGTCTTTGGAATCGTGGAAACACTAGCACCCAAATAACACAAAGCATAGCACTCATGAACTTTAATTTTAATTTTTATTGTAGGTTCCCACTCATCATAAAGTTTTATAGGGATAGAAACTTCCAACTCAAGTTTTTCTTCATAAGATTGCATCAAAGCATCAACGATATGTTTGGTAAAGGCTTTATTTTGACTATAAGCATGTGGAGAATTTAACATGGATTGCAACAAGGAAATACAATCTATCAAAGAGAAATTATGATAATTAAATTCCTTGAAATCCAATATAGTGGGTTCGTTGATATTTAAAGTTTTGATCTCTTCAATCCCACTTTACCAATTTTTGCATCAAGATCTAAAAACTCCGAACTTTTGGAACGCCTTCTAGGTAAAGGTGGATCATATTCAGTCCCATCATTATCAATATTCATATTGCAAAACAAAGATTTAATAGGGGACACATCAATAACTTTTAGATCTTCATCTTTATTATCATGAAAACTAGAAGAACACGCTTTTATAAAGCAATCTTTCTTAGCATGCATCCTAGCGGTTCTTTCTTTGCACTCATCAATGGAAATTCTCACGGCTTTGAGAGACTCATTGATATCATGCTCAGGTGGAATAGATCTAAGTTTCAAAGAATCAACATCAAGAGAAATTCTATCAACGTTCCTAGCCAATTCATCAACTTTAAGAAATTTTTCTTCAAGCAAAGTGTCGGTGTCAAAACCAGCAGATCTCGGGTAGGGGGTCCCGAACTGTGCGTCTAAGGCGGATGGTAACAGGAGGCAGGGGACACGATGTTTTACCCAGGTTCGGGCCCTCTTGATGGAGGTAAAACCCTACGTTCTGCTTGATTTATTCTTGATGATATGAGTATTACAAGAGTAGATCTACCACGAGATCGGAGAGGCTAAACCCTAGAAGCTAGCCTATGGTATGATTGTCTGTTGTCCTACGGACTAAAACCCTCCGGTTTATAAAGACACCGGAGAGGGTTAGGGTTACACAAGGTCGGTTACAAAGGAGGAGATATCCATATCCGTACTGCCTAGCTTGCCTTCCACGCCAAGTAGAGTCCTATCCGGACATGGGACGAAGTCTTCAATCTTGTATCTTCATAGTCCAACAGTCTGGCCAAAGGATATAGTCCGGCTGTCCGGAGACCCCCTAATCCAGGACTCCCTCAGTAGCCCCTGAACCAGGCTTCAATGATGATGAGTCCGGCGCGCAGTGTCATCTTCGGCATTGCAAGGTGGGTTCCTCCTCCGAACACATCACAGAAGAGTTTGAATACCAGGATAGTGTCCGACCCTGCAAAATAAATTCCATATACCACCATAGAGAGAATAATATTTCCACAAATCTTAATCTGCTGACACACTTTGGCAACATGACATCAGGCCATGGCTCAGTGATTATTCGAACCACTTTTCTTCAACCATCTCCACACATAACGCGAGGCAGTTTCTTGACACGTCTTGTCAAAGCAGAGATCGTGTTCCCCTAATTACGGGATTCTCATCAATACGGTCGTGGGTAACCCAACCGTGCCTAGGACTCCTCGATTTTAGGCAAGTCCCAAACGGCCACTAGGAGGATGCTTGATATTCACCCTCTTTATAAAGGGAAAGGCTTTTACCTTTTTCCCTCTCATGCTCAATCGAATCCTTCCCTCGCCTCGAGTTCTAACACCCAAAGCCCAGGTTAGGTGCTTCGGACCTTCAATCATGTCCGGATCTAGCCTTCAAGGCCGGTGGATGCCCTCCTCCATTACAGAACAGGATATCAAGAAGTTGAGGGAGGCCAGATACCTGACCGCCGAGGTTTCGCATCGGCTGCCTGCCCTAGGGCAGGTCGTCCCTACTCCCGAACCCAACGAGAACGTTGTGTTCATCTCCCACTTCCTCCGTGGTCTAGGCCCCACTCTGGATCCCTTCATTAGATTTCCACGATCTAGCCCCGGACTCCTTTCTCCACATCTTGGCATTTATTGTTGTATGTGAGGCCTTCCTCCGCATTACCCCTCACTTCGGCCTGTGGCTCAAGACCTTTGACGTGAAGCCGAAGATGGTCGAGGGGCAGCATGTAGCATGTGGAGGCGCATTAATAAGCAAGATCGCTGGAGCTCCATGGCCAAAGGGTTCCTTTCCATAGGTGTCCGGATTATGGAAACGGGAGTGGTTTTACATCACAACTCCCAGAAGTGCCAAGTCGATGGCTGCCCCTGCTTTCCGCTCGGGCCCTCCACCACACTGATGTCATGGATTAGCAGAGGGCTGAGCTGGGGTCCAGCCATGGATGTGCCTATACTGCAAAGCCGCATTCAAGATATCTTTGAAGGAGATTTCAGTCTGGTTACGATGGTGCAAGTCATGCTGGTTCGTCGAGTCCAGCCTTGCAAACGCCGGCCCCTCCTTATGTGGGAGTTCAACCCAGAAGGACTATGCACTATTCAGAATTTCCTCGCCCAGACGCACGAGGAGATGTATAAATCATTCTTCGGACCCCCCAAATAGAGTGTCTGGATACTACCAAGGACATGGGCCTGAGCAGCAACCGCACCGCCGACCAAGTAAGTAATCCTCTAGCCGAACACACCGTCTTTCATTTATCATGACGTCATTCTGAAAAATCACTCTTTGACCAGGACTGGCTAACAAAGGCGAAGATGATTCGGTGTTCGGCCCCCATTCCTGAGGGTTTGGACAATCCGGTACAGGAAAAGATGCTCGAGCTAGCACCTTGCTCGGATCCCTCAAAGGAAGATAAAGGGGGGAATAATGATGGCGAAAGCGGGCCCCCATCACTACCAAATTCAACTGAGGGAATGAGGGCCTCCGCGAGGGAGGATAACAAAGGGGAAGAATCCGACATTCTCTTGCCCCGGGGAAGGAAGAGGACCGCCTCTGAAGATCCAAAAGCCAAGGCTTCCAAACAGGAGAAGAAATCTCCACCAGAGGGTCCGGCCGGGGTGCTCTTGCCACACAAAGTCCATGCGGAGATCAGCCCTCTAACGAGTTGTAAGTTATCGAAAAATACTTGATAGTAAAGATATTCTACCTTTGTTCCAAGGAAAATAACCGAAGCATTTATCTTGCAGTTCGGATCTCAGCCCTTCTCAGTAGAGCTCCTCTTCGGGGGATCTTCTTCCAGAGATGATGGAGAGAGAAACGCCTCCCCCAGACTCCTCCGCTCAAGAAGCGGGCGACCTTGAAGTGTCGTCTCGGAGGGCCTCCCCAGATCCGGTGAGGCCAGAAGATAATCCTATGGTCACCCGAAGTCCCCAGTATCCGGCTCTTGAAGAGAGCAAACAGAAGAGTCCTGCACCGTCTGGTATGCGGTCGGACGTACTGAGGGAGCTGTTGGAGTGAGCGGCCATCTCAGAAGAACACCGTATGTTGATGGGTACGGTGATGGAAAGAATTTTGTCCGCCGAAAGCGGATTGCATGAGGCCTTTATGAGTCTACTGACGGGCTTTGAGGTACGTGAAATGATATACTTTTTGATAGTACCATACATTTTTAGGTGTGCCCTATGTAGATAGTAGCCCCTGAGACTCTGGTTGTCGTCGAGAACGGTGGCGAACAGAGGATCATAGTCCCAGGTAATAACCAAACTGCCTTTATGTGCAGGTGGCTGGAGCTCCGGTGGCTGGCCGGACTCATGAGATTGCCAAACTAAAGCTGCAACTGGATGCGGCGGATGCCGACATCGAGCTTGTTAATAAGCGGCTTGACGAGGCACAGGGTAAGTGATATTTTCTGGTGAATGTCACATAGTAAGAGCAGCATAACGCCGGTATCTTAAATATGTTGTGACTACAGATGGAGCTTCCACCGTGGAGACCCTTTGGGCGGAACTTACCCGAGCCAAGGAACAAGCAAGAATTAGTAATGCGGCCGCTTTAAAGGCGGCCGAAGACTTAATAGCCAAGAAGGCTGTGCATGGCGAGACCAAAGAGAAGATGGTCGAAATGGATGTAAAGTTAAAAGACACGGCCGACCGTTGCCAGTTCCTTGAAGAAGAAAACCAGGCGAAGGCGACGGACCTTGAAAAGGCCATGATGGCAACCAAAGACACCCGCTCTGCCATGAGAGCGAGGAAGGAAGAGCTGCGTGAAGCCGGGGATATTGTGGCTGGAAAGCCCTTTATGCTGTGGAGGAAGTTTGGAGATCCTCGGTATGCCCCTCTAGATCGGCTGTGGAGTTCGGCAGACGCATATCTGGACTTGGCGGCGAGCACTGTCAATGCGGCCGAATACTTCCGAGATCAAATAGATCGTGAAGTGGACAAACTGTTCTTGTCGCAATTTAACATTCCAGAGCATCCGCTTCCATTGACTGATCAGCTTGCCAAATGGGCCGAGCTGGATAGATTGTCCGGACTCGCCATGAAGTCTGTTGTAGATGATTTGTGGCCGGAAAGGCCGAAGCCGAACAGCTATTTCAGCTTGGTGCAGCAGTTCCTTGGTGCGGTGCCGCGTATTAATGCGATGAAGAGGTCGGCGTGCATAGAAGGCTCACGTATGGCCCTTTCCCGTGTCAAGATATACTGGGCGGAGATGGATGCCACCACTGTTGCGGCACAGGGTTCGGCCATAGGCCGAGTGGCTGCCGAGCACTATTTTGAAGAAGTTCTTGAAGGCGCTCGTTCGATAGAGGCCCAGTGCTCGAAGAATATTATGTTTGAGTGACATGTATTCCCATTGTAAAAACAATGTTTTATTGAATTTATCAAGGCTGTATTTATACTTTTGCCCAAAAGTAATATGATGCCTCCTGTGCGGCCGTTTACATATAACCTGAAAGAATGCAGTCATCGGCTTCAGCCCCCACGCATATAATGCGGGGGTGTTTGCAGAAGACGCGTTTTCACACTTAATCCAACGTCTTGGTCCTATTAAGGAAGTGATAGCGCAGCGAACTAGGCAACCGGACTATAATGCTTTAACACTTTCACTTAGCCAGAGGAGTTTGACAGTGGGGCTACTATATAGCCCCTGGTGGCTCCACACTCACTCGAATTTGGGATGCGTACATGCCTGACTGGGAAACGACCCTTTGTTAAGGCGGAGGAATTCTAAGATTTCGATAGGTCATCGAGTGGTTGACCAGTCTCACGCTATATCATGACAATCAGTTTTCGGCTTTCTCTACTGAGGTGCTCGTCCGGCTGAACGAGGGCACAATCGCAGTAGTTCTCCTGGTGCCGCCTTAGCCGATAGAGCGGAACATAAGGCAGCAAAACACAGGAGCCGGGAAAACCCAACATTTGACCAAAGACATGATTCGGAGCTGATGCATATAAGGCCAAACTCGCGACGCCGAACACTCCCTAAGGTATTTGGTCTTTATTGTGGGCCTGAACAGTGCCCTTTGTAAGAAGCTCCTGGTGTCCAGGTACGTGCATTACTCTGACGTGGCCACATGCCAAGACGTCAGCATCCTTCTCAATTGTACTGAGAATCCGAGGGATGTGTATCAACAAGAGACAGTAAAAAAGGTTGACACAGGGTCTTAATCTAAAAAGAATCCTCGGAACGGGTCCCTGCTGCACGTCTGCGCCTGTGTCTCTGTTGTGCCATATCCTGGACGGGTGTAGCATGATGGTCATCTGTAAAAGAGAGGAACTTAGGTTAAAAGTTGTCATGCAAAAAGGTAGGTTTAAAGAAACCATGTTCAGTTTAAGATGAGTAAAAGTTGCCACTTGTCTGTGCTCGTTGAGCCCCTTGTATTTGTAATAGGGGTATGGCCATCAAACCTGTATGAATTACATATAGCTGCGCCGAACTCGTCTAACCGTGTTCGTGGTCTTGACGACCTATCGAATGCTTTAGTTGGTGAGGCCGTTTTAGTGTGTGGCTGCCAAGGCAGCCGCACTATCTTCGGCGCATAGGGATCACTCAATATTTCCATTTACTGTAATGATGCCACATGGACCGGGCATCTTAAGAGTGAGGGAAGCGTAATGCGGTATTGCATTAAAGTGAGCGAAAGCTTCGCGTCCAAGTAGTGCTTGATAGCCACTTTGGAATGGCGCAATGTGGAAGGTTAAATTTTCGCTACAGAAGTTATCGGGGAAGCCGAATATAACCTCTAGTAGCAGGGAGCCCGTGCAATGAGCCCCTGGGCCAAGTGTTACTCCTTTAAAGGTAGTATTGCTGTGGCAAATTTTTGTTGGGTCTATCCCCATTTTTGGACTGTGTCCTGATATATCAGGTTTAGATTGCTGCCACCGTCCATCAGGACTCGTGTGAAGTGGTATCCGTCAATTATTGGATCTAATACCAAGGCAGCCCATCCTGTGCGCCGGATACTTGCTGAGTAATCCTGATGGTAGAAGGTGATCGGTTGAGACGGCCAGTGGCAGAACTCCACGGTGATAGGCCCTTGGGCATATTTATCTAGGAGTGCCGCTTTGTTTCTCCCCTTTATCACGTGTAACATGTTTACTGTTTGACTTCTGGTGGAAATTTCTTCTGTTCCCCATTGCTTTGCTTGCGAGGCTCATCCTCGTCTTCGCTTGAAGTATCCTGCCCCTTGTGTTCGGCGTTGAGCTTGCCGGACTGTTTGAAGACCCAACATTCTCTGTGGGTATGATTTGCAAGTTTATCGGGGGTGCTTTGGGTCTGACATATTTGGTCCAGAATTTTGTTTAGGCTGGACAGTTCATCTCTGGTGCCTTTAGGGGGTGGCTTTTGCTGTCCTGGCCAAGTGCTTCTGAATCCGGCTTTTACCTCCATGCTCTTCGGGCTGTCTTCTTTATTCCGGCGCTTATGATTTTTGCTGCATCGTGATTTCCTGTTTCCATCTCTAACTTCGGATGTACTTGGGTCGCTGGTGCTGCATCGGGCTAGCCAGTTGTCCTCGCCCATGCAAAAGTGGGTCATGAGGCTTGTTAATGCTGCCATTGTTCTCGGCTTTTCCTGGCTAAGGTGTCTGGCAAGCCATTCGTCTCGGACGATGTGCTTAAAAGCTACCAAGGCATCGGTGTCCGGACAGTCGACTATTTTGTGCTTTTTAGTAAGAAGCCTGTTCCAAAGCTTTCGGGCTGACTCTCCGGGCTGTTGAGTTATATGACTTAAATCGTCCACATCCGGAGGTTGGACATAAGTCCCTTGAAAATTTGCCCAAAAAGCGTCTTCGAGCTCTTCCCAGCTTCCAATGGAGCTTTCGGGGAGGCTTTTAAGCCAGTGCTGAGCTGGCCCTGTGAGTTTGAGGGTGTCGGTGTCAAAACCGGCGGATCTCGGGTAGGGGGTCCGGAACTGTGCATCTAGGCCGGATGGTAACAGGAGGCAAGGGACACGAAGTTTTACCCAGGTTCGGGCCCTCTTGATGGAGGTAAAACCCTACGTCCTGCTCGATTAATATTGATGATATGGGTAGTACAAGAGTAGATCTACCACGAGATCGGAGAGGCTAAACCCTAGAAGCTAGCCTATGGTATGATTGTCGTTCTACAGACTAAAACCCTCCGGTTTATATAGACACCGGATAGGTTTAGGGTTACACAAAGTCGGTTACAATGGTAGGAGATCTACATATCCGTACCGCCAAGCTTGCCTTCCATGCCAAGGAAAGTCCCTTCCGGACACGGGACGAAGTCTTCAATCTTGTATCTTCATAGTCCATGAATCTGGCTGAAGGTATAGTCTGGCCATCCGGACACCCCCTAATCCAGGACTCCCTCAGTAGCCCCCGAACTAGGCTTCAATGACGATGAGTCCGGCGCGCAGATTGTCTTCGGCATTGCAAGGCGGGTTCTCCTCCAAATTCCGTGTACCTGTTGAATAAAGTCTGGTTTCTTGTAAATGTTGCGCTCCTTGGCTTCTACGCCCAATAATGGCCGTCTCCCACGTGTTAAACGAATACGAAAAGTCTGAGTGTTTTTACATCCACACCCCTAGCCGCGTAAATGAGCCGCCTATTTAAGGGGATGAGGACTTAGATCCAAACACACCTTCTCCCTTCCACGAGTATTCATCAGAGCGTATCCGACAGAGGTCCATTCTATCATGGCCGGCCGCCGCAGCTCCTCCTCTCGCCCTTCCAGCCCTCAGCCTGGAGATTGGAAGAGGTGTTCCCTCCCGCACAGCGAGCTAGTGGAGCTCCAGACCAAGGGATTTCTCCCCCCGGCCTATATGGTCCCGGTTCGAGCCGGACTCGCCACCTATAACGGCAGAGAGCAAGCGGAGAGCGTCCCCAATCCCTCCAAAGGAGAGCGAGTATGCCTTGCCCCTTACTTAATAAGAGGGCTTGGATTTCCAATTCATCCGTTTCTCCGGGGCTTCTGGAGTTCTATGGCCTCCAGCTGCACAACCTCACGCGTGCTTCCATATTGCATATCGCGGGCTTCATAGCCCTCTGCGAGCTGTTTTTGGGTGTTGAGGCTCATTTCGGGCTGTGGAAAGAGCTATTCTGCCTTGTGCCCCGTTCTAAGAAGGGGTCAGTGTATCAAGTGGGCGGAGCCGAAGTGTGGCGCATCGCCGGGACCGGATATTTATCCGGAACCCCAAAGAAGGCGTCCGAGGACTGGCCTTCGGAATGGTTTTACATAGAGGACCCTCCGCTGCCGGATCCTGTCCGGATCGGCCTCCCTGAGTTCGACAGTGCTCCACTAAAGAAGCGCCTAAGTTGGCGTCCACGGAGCCCTCAGAGGGAAAGTGACAAGGACGTTATTTACCTGATGGGCCGGATAAGATTGTTAACTCATTCCGGACTGACCATGACCGGGGTCATGGCCTCATGCATTATGCGAGGGGTGCAGCCGCTATAGTATAGAGGCCACCCCATGTGGGACTTCAACGGGGAGGACGACGCCACCCACTACGGCCGTAAGGGGCCGGATTCGGCTGTGGCTCTAACGAAGACCCTGTCCGCTTTGTACAAGGGAGAAGAGGAGGATTTTCTCCGCGTCGACCCAAAGGGTGGATTTTCTATGTACAATCCTCCAAGCTGGGTAAGTGGTCGCATCTTGCCCATCCGTTTTATATCCCCATTGTTAAATATTCAGTCTAGCGACTTCAATGCAGGAACTGCGCCAGGCTGTTAAAGAAATAAATAGCCCTCCTCCACAACCCGAGGACCCAGGACGGTCCCTCGACCCAGCCTCTCAAGAGGATCCGGACGTATCTGTGGAGCTGGTTGATGGAGTGTTCCATCAATTGAGCAAGGACAACGCCTTGGTGGCCATTATAGCCGATTACTAGGGCTAATCCCGGCCTCCCAGGTAACTGAGATCGAAGTCCCAGTACTCCGAATAGGGGTCCACCCTCTCATGTTTTCAGTTTCTTGATTACAACCGAGCTTTGCAGGGGAGGTTTCTGAGATGGGAGGCCGAACCTGCGGCGACAAGCCAACGAGGGGCCGCAGGGACCCGGGGGCAGAAAAGAGCTGCAGTCCAGACTGAGGCGTCGGCGCAAAGATATGGCACGCCTCCTTATCCCAGGTGTTATACCTTTAAGGCATATTAACACTCGTGCTCTCTTCAGGACAAAGAGACCTCGCCGGACTATATTCGGAGAGGCTGCCAATCGCGCCTCCACCAGCCAGGCTCCAAAGCCTGGTCCGGAGGCGGAGGCGAACACAAAGCGCGCACCGGACGCTCCTCCGACGGAGGATGTGGACAGGTTGTCTGCCACCAACTCTGAGGTGGAGAGTGCCATGAACCACAGGCGTCGCCGGACAATTTTTCGCGATGCTTGTTTCTCCCAAGAGGCATTAGATGCCTTCAAGTCGGGAGATGCGTACCTCCGTGCCGCTCAAAATGGTCTAGCTAGAGCCACGGAGCAATATGTAAAAGACATGCGGGTAAGAAAATTTTGGTAATTATATATATATATATATATATATATATATATATATATATATATATACCAGTAGCCCCCGAGACTTGAAACAGTTAGAATAACTGATTTAAGGATCATATGTTATGCAGGTTCTTACAGAAAAGAATTCCCTACTGTCCCAGGAGCTGGAAGAGTGCAAAGCCCAACTTGAGGCCGCACTAGCCGCGGCAGGGGAGCCCAAGGATACCCCCTCTGGTAATATACACTTCGAAAGATAAATATTTTGCGAAGCACAACATGGGTGTGAATCTGACAAATGAAATTGCAGATGGCGCCGGATTGAATCCGGAAAAGCAACACCTCCTACGCCAGCTGAAGACTGGTGAGAAGGTGCTGACAAAGGTGAGGCGGGAGAAGAACGATCTCCAAGATGCCAACACCAAGCTGGGCGTCAAGCTAAAATATGTTCGTGCCCAGCTGTCAGACTCCGTTAAGGAGAATCAACGGCTTTGGAGCAGCATATTTAGTAAGTGCTTGAACGAACCTTTGGAGAAAAAAAGTTTGGCGGGGAAGTCGACTAACGGAGTAATGTCTGTAGGTGTGCTAATAGGTCGTCCTGCAGAGGAGATGCCCGGTTCTACAGGTGACCTTCTTCCCGAGCTCTCGCAACTGCTCGAGCGAGTTCGGAGGGCGATGCGAGGCGTCGCCTAGGCCCTGTGGCCATCCATCTCCGTGCCCGAAGGTCTTGGAGAGCTTGCGGAGAAGCTAAAGGGAGCACGGAGGCGCTTCCGATTGCGGAAGATATCGGCCTGCCGTCAGGGCACTAGGGAGGCCTGGGCCATGGTGAAGACGCGGTACACAAAGGTTGACCCCAACCACATGGCCGAGGTTGGTCCTGTGGGGCCCGATGGGAAGGAGATCCCTGTAAGCTTAGTATACGGCCAAGTAGAATTGGCCGCAAAGTATTCCCAACAGGACTGTAAATTAGACAGCCTATTGGATGGTATTGAAGAGGAATACAATTAGTCAGAATGACTATGTAATTTAATTGACATTTATAATGCCTTCTAGCCGGATTGTAGATTGTTTGTCATGGCCGACCTTTTCGCTTCAGCCTTGGGACCTGACGGTCTGGAGTGTGTCTGAATTCCCATACGGTTATATAAGAACCGGGGAATGCATGGAGACCAGGTGTAGGGGTCATTAGTGCGTGAACAGACAAGTGCCCGACTAGTTATGTTATATTACATGGTTAGTAAGAAACATCTTCCAGGGAGAATAGTTCCGTTAGGGGTTTCTTTCCCTGGGAGGCATGCCCTACAGTGCATGCCCATTCTGCAAAAAAGACGCAGGAAAAAGCATCTGGGGGCTCATAAATAAATAAGTAAAAAGATCATCTTTTAGGTCACCGACCGAATATTCCCTTAAGAACGCTAGCTTTCGGCTTCACCCAGTCTGAGGTACACATCCGGCTGATCCGGCAGTAACAATTGCAGAGGTGCTCCCTGTACCGCCTAGCCGAATAATCGGGAACGTAGGGGTAAGCATAGGAGCCAGGCAACCCAGCTTGGCCAAAACTTAAGTCATATCGATGCATATAATGGTGAAATAAAAGGTACATGCGGAAGTGTAACACATGTGTTGGGCATGAAGCCCGTATAAATAAGCTTCTGTTAAAAGAAGCCCCCAGGTTTGATGAGTGCGAATAGCATGTCATTTGGATGAGCCTTTAAAGGCTATAAGAGAAAGGAAGGGGAGAAGGTGAGAAATGTAAGACAGACAGTATATAAAGAATGGACAGAGGAAGGAGACGAACACAGAGTCTGGCGCTAGGCATAGAATCTTCGGAGACAGGCTGCGTTCCATGGGTTCGGCTCGAGTCGGTTATCCGATGCATCTCGCAGGCGGTACGCTCCGCCAGTCAAGACTTGGTCAATTATGAAGGGACCTTCCCACTTGGGCTTGAGTTTGTCCTTTTTCTTGTCCTGCAGGCGTAGAACTAATTCGCCAATGTTGTAATTTTTGGCCCGTACTTGTCTGCTTTGGTATCTTCGAGCCTGCTGTTGATAGAATGCGGAACGGGCTTTTTCCACGTCACGCTCCTCCTCCAATGCGTCCAAACTGTCCTGCCGATCGAGCTCGGCTTCTCTTTCTTCGTACATGCGCACTTGAGGTGAGTCATGAATTATGTCGCAAGGCCAAACTGCCTCTGCGCCGTACACCATAAAGAATGGTGTGTATCCAGTGGTTCGATTCGGCGTGGTCCGCAGCCCCCAGAGTACAGAGTCGAGCTCCTCTACCCAGTGCGTGTTAGATTCCTTGAGGGACCGCACTAATCTGGGCTTCATGCCGCTCATGATAAGAC
The DNA here is from genome assembly GCF_018294505.1 of Triticum aestivum. Classification (NCBI taxonomy): domain Eukaryota; kingdom Viridiplantae; phylum Streptophyta; class Magnoliopsida; order Poales; family Poaceae; genus Triticum; species Triticum aestivum. The sequence goes on along the minus strand of NC_057797.1, from coordinate 418,428,743 downwards.
CATTTGCACGTTCGACCTAACCGTTAGTTTGTGGGTGATAGACAGAAGCATAATCGAGCTTGATGCCCATGTTTTTGCACCAGAGTTTTACCTCGTCGGCCGTAAAGTTTGTGCCGTTATCAGTGATGATGCTGTGGGGGACGCTGTAGCGGTGTACAACCCCGGATATAAAGTCTATCACCGGTCTGGATTTGACCGTCTTAACAGGCTTGGCTTCTATCCATTTGGTGAACTTATCCACCATGACCAGTAAGTATTTTTTCTTGTGGGTTCCGCCTTTAAGGGGTCAAACCATGTCAAGCCCCCAGACCGTGAAGGGCCAAGTGATGGGGATAGTTTGGAGGGCGGTGGGTGGCATATGGCTTGGGTTTGCAAAGAGCTGGCAACCGGTGCATCGTTGGACTAAGTCCTGGGCGTCTGCCCGGGCCATCGGCCAATAAAGCTTGTACGAAAGGCCTTGCTTACAAGGGACCGAGCTACAGCGTGATGACCGCCGAGTCCGGCATGAAAATTTCAGCCAGGAGGTTCCGCCCTTCCTCTTCGGAGATGCGCCTTTGAAGTACTCCGGTAGTGCTTTTCTTATAAAGCTCTCCCTCGTGGACTTTGTAGTCTTTGGATCGTCGCACTATGCAGCGTGCCACATTTTGGTCCTCGGGGAGTTCCTGCCTAGTAAGGTAGGCGAGGAATGGTTCTGTCCACGGGGCAATGACGGCCATTATTACGTGGGCTGAAGGTGTTATTTCATTGGCAGAGCCTCCGATTGTGTCAGAATGTTCGGTGTCGGGCAGTGCGGTTGGGTCCGGGCTGTTATTGTTCGGCTCCCCTTCCCATACAATGGATGGCTTGAACAGACTTTCTTTTTTTTTGAGGGGATGAACAAACTTTCTAAGAAGATGTTGGGGGGGACTACATCGCGTTTTGCGCCGATGCGTGCCAGGACATCTGCCGCCTAATTATTTTCCCGGGCTATATGGTGAAATTAAAGCCCTTCGAACTCAGCTGACATTTTTAGGACAGCGTTGCGGTAGGCTGCCATTTTTGGATCCTTGGCATCGAAGTCTCCATTTATTTGGGATATTGCGAGGTTCGAGTCCCCGCGCACCTCTAGGCGTTGAATGCCCATGGATACTGCCATCCGGAGACCATGTAAAAGGGCCTCATTTTCGGCTGCATTGTCGGAGTCTGCGTACATAATCTGGAGTACGTATTGAACTGTGTCTCCTGTACTCTTTAGGGAGTTCGGCCTCCATCCATTCTGCGACAAAGTCGGCCAAAACTTGTGACTTGATGGCTTGCCGTGGCTTATAAGTTATGTCGAACGGGAGGAGCTCAATGGCCCATTTTGCAATCCGGCCCGTTGCGTCACGGTTGTTTATAATATCGTTAAGTGGTACTTCCGAGGCTACTGTTGTTGAACACTCTTGAAAGTAGTGTCGTAGCTTCCGGGATGCCATGAATATCACGTACGCAATCTTTTGATAATGAGGGTACCGTGATTTGCACGGAGTGAGGACAATGGACACGTAATAGACCGGCTTTTGAAGGGGGAATTTGTGTCCGTCCGTTTCTCATTCGACGACGAGCACTGCGCTTACAACCTGATGTGTTGCTGCAATGTACAATAGCATTGGTTCGCCAATGTTTGGCGCGGCCAGGACTGGGTTTGTTGCCAATATGGCTTTTATTTCGTCGAGTCCGGCCATGGTTGCATCCGTCCATTCGAAGTGTTCGGTGCGCCGAAGGAGGTGGTAAAGGGGTAGGGCCTTTTCTCCCAAGCGGGAGATAAAGCGGCTTAGAGCCGCTACGCATCCGGTTAACTTTTGTATTTGTTTGAGGTCTTTTGGGATATCCAATGGTGACAGAGCTCGGATCTTGGCAGGATTTGCTTCAATTCCTCTATCAGATACAATGAAGCCCAAGACCTTTCCAGCGGGAACGCCGAAAACACATTTTTCCGGGTTGAGCTTGATGTCGTATGTTCAGAGGTTATCAAATGTGAGCCTCAAGTCGTCTACTAGAGATTCGACATGTCTTGTTTTGACGACCACATCATCTACATATGCCTCCACTGTTTTGCCGATCTGGTTTGCCAGACATGTGTGAATCATGCGCTGATATGTTGCGCCGGCGTTTTTGAGCCCGAAGGGCATTGTGTTGAAGCAGAATGGGTCGTATGGTGTGATAAATGCCGTTGCGGCTTGGTCTGATTCTGCCATCTTGATTTGATGGTAGCCGGAATATGCGTCGAGGAAACACAACGAATCGTGTCCTGCGGTAGCGTCGATAATTTGATCGATGCGGGGGAGGGGGAAGGGATCCTTTGGGCAAGACTTGTTAAGGTCTTTAAAATCAACGCACATGCGCCAGGATTTGTCCTTCTTTGGTACCATTACCAAGTTTGCTAGCCAGTCCGGATATTTTATATCTCTGATGAATCCGGCCTCCAATAGCTTTGCTAGCTCCTCTCCCATAGCCTGTCTCTTAGGTTCGGCAAAACGCCGAAGAGCTTGTTTGACAGGTTTGAAACCTTTTAGGATATTTAGGCTGTGCTCAGCCAGCCTGCGTGGGATTCCTGGCATGTCTGAAGGGTGCCAGGCAAAAAAGTCCCAGTTCTCTCGTAGGAACTCTCGCAGTGCGGTGTCTACATCAGGGTTGAACTGTGCCCCGATGGAAGCTCTTTTATTGGGGTTCGTTGGATGGACCTGGAATTTGACTATTTCGTCCGCCGATTTAAAGGAGGTGGACTTGGATCTTTTGTCGAGTACCATATCGTCCCTATTCACCGTGGAGCACAGCGCAGTCAGTTCCTCAGTCGCTAGGGCTTCGGATAGTGCCTCGAGGGCCAGTGCGGCTGTCTTGTTTTCGGCGCGGAGTGCTATGTCCGAATCACTAGCGAGAGTGATGATCCCTTTAGGCCCGGGCATCTTGAGCTTCATGTACCCGTAATGGGGTATTTCTTGGAAGATTGTAAACGCTTCCCGCCCTAACAGAGCGTGATAACTGCTGCTGAACGGAGCCACATGGAACGTGACCTCTTCAGACCGGTAATTGTCCGGCGTACCGAACACCACATCTAGTGTGATTTTTCCTGTACAGCGCGCTTCTCGACTGGGGATTATTCCTCTAAAGGTTGTGCTGCTTCGCTCAATGCGGTTCTAGTCTATTTCCATTTTTTGAAGGGTTTCCTCATAAATGAGGTTCAATCCGCTGCCGCCATCCATGAGTACTTTGGTAAGACGAAAGCCGTTCACTATTGGACTGAGGACCAATGCAGCTGGTGCTCGGGCTGTTCGGAATTTAGGTTCATCACTGGCATTAAAGGTAATAGCCGTGTCACTCCATGGGTTTATTGTTGCTACTTGGTAGACTTCGGCGAGGCTGCGGAGTGTCCTTTTTCGCATATTATTTGATGCGGAAGTCTCGAAGACTGTTAATACCGTATTGGTGTCTCTGGGGTGGCTTTCCGTGGCCTCCGGAATTAGGAGGTCTTCGCCAATTTTGGCCACCTGCCGGAGTATCCAACATGCTTTAAGGCTGTGAGTTGGTGTGGCATCCTTTGTACTGTGAATTTTACAGGGTCCATTAAGCCATCCTTCCAGTACGGTTCCATGCCCTGTAGAGGGTTTTTGCTTTTTGGTGTTTGACCCGGGTGTCTGGCGATGATGCACCCTTTTATTTCGGACTGGGTTTGTACTCAGGGCCGGATCGTCCCAAAATTTTATTTTGGTTTTCCAGGCGCTTTCCATCGCACAATACTTTCATACAATGGACGCTAAGTCAGCGAAGCGTGTAATATCACGGCGGCTTATGGCGTTGAGGATTCCCTTGTCCGTGCAATTATTGCAGAAGATTGAGATTGCGTCTTCCTCGCGGCAGTCCCTTATCCTGTTCCTAATCAGGAGGAATCTGGCCCAGTAATGATGTACTGTTTCATCGGGCTCTTGCCTGATTTGGGATAGATCACTTATGTTCGGGTGGGTGGGTGGAATTAAATCCGAAGCCTCACCCAATCTGAGGCTCAGAGGCCGAGGAATTTCCGAACTCGAAAAATTGGATTCCTGGATGTTGTCCAATGAATCCAACCCGTCGCCTGACTATAAGTTTAGGTCTTGAGTAATATCCTCCTCTCCACGGGTATCCGGCTTGGAGGGATCGGGAATCAGGACGTAGCTAGTCCTTAAGATAGATGAAGGGTTGCCGCACTTTCCCTCTACCACGACAACGTGATGGGTGACTTGGGGAGAGTTAATTTCTCTCAGATCGGGTTTAGGCCTAATCTGGTCGTAATCCGTAGCGACTCCCAGGGCGGCAATGAGATCCAAGAGCTCGTTTATGGAGGAGAGCTCCATTGGATCTAACTGCTCGGCGAGTTCCGAGCTGACATGAAGATTATTTTCGATGGCTGAGAGGTCATCATCGGCGTAGAAGCTGAACAGGCGGTCATAAGAAAACCACCTAGCCGGAGGGTTTGGCCAACAGCCAAAGCTCCGTTAGCAACGGTGTCATCTTTAAAGATGGGGCGAGGCATCCTTCCTGATGGCAACGACACAGAGGAACTCTCAATGAAAGCACCAATGTCGGTGTCAAAACCGGCAGATCTCGGGTAGGGGGTCCCAAACTGTGCGTCTAGGCCGGATGGTAATAGGAGGCAAGGGGCACGAAGTTTTACCCAGGTTCGGGCCCTCTTGATGGAGGTAAAACCCTACGTCCTGCTCGATTAATATTGATGATATGGGTAGTACAAGAGTAGATCTACCACGAGATAGGAGAGGCTAAACCCTAGAAGCTAGCCTATGGTATGATTGTCATTCTACGGACTAAAACCCTCCGGTTTATATAGACACCGGATAGGGTTAGGGTTACACAAAGTCGGTTACAATGGTAGGAGATCTACATATCCGTATCACCAAGCTTGCCTTCCACGCCAAGGAAAGTCCCTTCCGGACACGGGACGAAGTCTTCAATCTTGTATCTTCATAGTCCAGGAGTCCGGCTGAAGGTATAGTCCGGCCATCCGGACACCCCCTAATCCAGGGCTCCCTCAGAGGGGTAAATACTTAATGGCGTGGAGATCATCTCCTCGAGCCATATGGATATGGAGGATATAGTCCTCAATCCAGACCCCAGGGTCTGTTGTTCCGTCGTATGCCTCTATGTTTACGGGTTTGAATCCCTCTGGAAATTCATGGTCCAGCACCTCGATGGTGAAACATAGGGGGTGTGCGGCACCCCTGTATCTGGGTGTACCGCGTTGTTCGGATGTTTGTTGTGTTGCATCGTATGCTGGAGCACTTGCGTGGTCCATAGATGGATCTGGTTGCGCCATCCTTTTGATGCAAGCCCTCACGTGGATCGTGTATTGGCTTATGTGCGGCGTTGTTTGCCACTCTATGTTGGCCGTGAGGTCGTCTATCCGGCCAGATGGCCGTTTTAATTTTTGGTTGCGGGGGATCTAAGGCCTCCTCATCGAATTCAGGTAGCAACTTCCGCTTCGGGTAGCTCTTGGTGGGGCGATGACCGCCGTACTTTGCTGCTGTGTTGAGTACTTTACTCCATCTGATTCTGAGTGTGTCTTGCGCAGCCTTGAGCCTTTGCTTCTTCTTTTTTAGACTCCTCGCGGTGGCAACAAGCCTTTGACTGGCATTCTGTTGCTCCGGGTGTCTGTCCGGTATGATGTCGTCCGTACTATTATCTTTGACAGAGTCGGGTTGTTTGGTTTGATTCTCCGTGTTGCCGTGGTCCGGCGATTGTTCACCCTACTCTAAAGCTGGGTCTATATGATCGTTGTTTCTGCCGAGGCGGGATTTGGGGCGGCGCTTACGCCGCTGCTTTGACTGCTTCTCGAGGGGATAGCCCTTTGTTGCGTCCTTCCGTTCCTCATCGTCGTCTTCTTTTGGTGTGTCCACCATGTATAAATCATGTGATGAACATGGCAGTGGTTCCTGTTCGTCTCCTGCATCGTTGTCCATACCGTCGATGTTTTCGGAGTCGAAGTCGAGCATGTCGGTTAAATCGTCGACAGTGGCTACAAAGTGGGTGGTGGGTGGGTGGCGAATTTCTTCGTCATTCGCATCCCAATCCTGCCGGACATAGTTCGGCCAGGATCCTCCTGACAAGGAGAGAGACCTTAATGAGTTCAGTACGTCACCGAAGGGCGAGTACTCAAAAATATCCGCAGAGGTAAACTCCATGATCGGCGCCTAATTGGATTCAATAGGAACGGGCGCAGGCGGTTCGGAGTCCATGGTCGGAGAAGTATCCGGCAGTTTGACAACACGGCTCTCGTGAAGGGTAAGGTCTATGTTCGGCTCGATCGCCGCTGAGGAACGGCCTCCGTGACGGGGTCTATCCACCCGTCCATGGATGGTGCAACTGGCTCCGAATTGAGGCTCGGAGCGGCTACCAGTGCGATCTCCTGAATATGGTCCGATGGCAGTGCTAAATCGTAGCCATCGTGACCGCGTGGCGCACAAGGCCGGGGCTCGAATCCGTCGAATATCAAGTCTCCGCGGGCATCGGCCGTGTAATTTAATCTTCCAAACCTGACCTGGTTGCCAGGGGCGTAACTTTCGATCTGCTCCAGATGGCCAAGCGAGTTGGCCCGCAGTGCGAAGCCGCCGAACACAAAGACCCGTCTGGGGAGAAAAGTCTCACCTTGGACTGCATCGCTATCGATGATCGTAGGAGCCATCAGGCCTAAAGGCGACGACATAGAGGAACTCTCAATGAAAGCACCAATGTCGGTGTCAGAACCGGCAGATCTCGGGTAGGGGGTCCCGAATTGTGCGTCTAAGGCGGATGGTAACAGGAGGCAGGGGACACGATGTTTTACCCAGGTTCGGGCCCTCTTGATGGAGGTAAAACCCTACGTCATGCTTGATTTATTCTTGATGATATGAGTATTACAAGAGTAGATCTACCATGAGATCGGAGAGGCTAAACCCTAGAAGCTAGCCTATGTTATGATTGTCTGTTGTCCTACGTACTAAAATCCTCCGGTTTATAAAGACACTGGAGAGGGTTAGGGTTACACAAGGTCGGTTACAAAGGAGGAGATATCCATATCCGTACTACCTAGCTTGCCTTCCACGCCAAGTAGAGTCCTATCCAAACACGTGACGAAGTATTCAATCTTGTATCTTCATAGTCCAACAGTCCGGCTGTCCGGAGACCCCCTAATCCAGGACTCCCTCACATAGCATTGATATTATTTTGCAAATTCATAAACTCCTTAACATTAGTCTCAAATTCAGAGGGCATCTTATTAAAATTTCCAAAAGAACTATTGTAGGAATTACCATAATTATTAGAGGAATTACTAGGATACGGCCTAGGATTAAAGTTTCCTCTATACGCGTTGTTACCAAAATTATTCCTACCAACAAAATTCACATCCATAGATTCATTATTATTCTCAATCAAAGTAGACAAAGGCATATCATTAGGATCAGAAGAAACACTTTTATTAGAAAACAATTTCATAAGTTCATCCATCTTTCCACTCAAAACATTAATTTCTTCTATCGCATGCACTTTCTTATTAGTAGATCTTTCAGTGTGCCATTGAGAATAATTAACCATAATATTATCTAGGAGTTTAGTAGCTTCTCCTAAAGTGATTTCCACAAAAGTGCCTCCCGCGGCCGAATCTAAAAGATTTCTAGAAGCAAAATACCATCTGGCATAATTTTTTTGTATAATCATCCACAAATTCAAACCATGTGTAGGGCAATTACGTATCATTAATTTCATCCTCTCCCAAGATTGTGCAACATGTTAATGATCAAGTTGCTTAAAATTCATGATATCATTTCTAAGAGAGATGATCTTAGCAGGAGGAAAATACTTAGAGATAAAAGCATCTTTGCACTTATTCCAAGAATCAATACTATTTTTAGGCAAAGACGAAAACCAAGCTTTAGCACGATCTCTAAGCGAAAAAGGAAATGGCTTCAATTTAACAATATCATTGTACACATCTTTCTTCTTTTGCATATCACACAAATCAATGAAGCTATTAAGATGGGTAGCGGCATCTTCACTAGGAAGGCCGGCAAATTGATCTTTCATGACAAGATTCAACAAAGCAGCATTAATTTCACAAGATTCAGCATCGGTAAGAGGAGCAATCAGAGTGCTAATAAAATCATTGTTGTTGGTATTAGTAAAGTCACACAATTTGGTATTATCTTGAGCCATCGTGACAGGCAAGCAATCCAACACCCAAGCAAAGAAGAAACAGGCAAAAAGAGGCAAATAGGGAAAGATAAGGAGGACAGAGAGAGAGGGCAAATAAAACGGCAAGGGTGAAGTGGGGGAGAGGAAAACGAGAGGCAAATGGCAAATAATGTAATGCAGGAAATAAGGGTTTGTGATGGGTACTTGGTATGTTGACTTTTGCGTAGACTCCCCAGCAACGGCGCCAGAAATCCTTCTTGCTACCTCTTGAGCACTGCGTTAGTTTTCCCTTGAAGAGGAAAGGGTGATGCAGCAAAGTAGCATAAGTATTTCCCTCGGTTTTTGAGAACCAAGGTATCAATCCAGTAGGAGGCCACGCACGAGTCCCTCGCACCTACACAAACAAATAAAATCCTCGCAACCAACGCAATAAAGGGGTTGTCAATCCCTTCACAGTCACTTACGAAAGTGAGATCTGATAGATATGATAAGATAATATTTTTGGTATTTTTATGATAAAGATGCAAAGTAAATAAAGCGAAATAAAAACGGTGCAAGAAATAGCTTGTTGATGGGAGATTAATATGATGGAAAATAGACCCGAGGGCCATAGGTCTCACTAGTGGCTTCTCTCGAGAGCATAAGTATTAGAGTGGGTAAATAAATTAATGTTGAGCAATTGACAGAATTGAGCATAGTTATGAGAATATCTAGGTATGATCATGTATATAGGCATCACGCCTGAGACAAGTAGACCGGCTCCTGCCTGCATCTACTACTATTACTCCACACATCAACCACTATCCAGCATGCATCTAGAGTATTAAGTTCAAAAGAACAGAGTAACACTTTAAGTAAGATGACATGATGTAGAGGGATAAACTCATGCAATATGATATAAACCCCATCTTGTTATCCTCGATGGCAACAATACAATACATGCCTTGCTGCCCCTACTGTCACTGGGAAAGGATACCGCAAGATTGAACACAAAGCTAAGCAATTCTCCCATTGCAAGAAAGATCAATCTAGTAGGCCAAACCAAACTGATAATTCAAAGAGACTTGCAAAGATAACCAATCATACATAAAAGAATTCATAGAAGATTCAAATATTGTTCATAGATAAACTTGATCATAAACCCACAATTCATCGGTCTCAACAAACACACCGCAAAAAGAAGATTATATCGAATAGATGTCCACGAGAATCGTGGAGAACTTTGTATTGATATCCAAAGAGAGAGAAGAAGCCATCTAGCTAATAACTATGGACCCGAAGGTCTGAGGTAAACTACTCACACATCATCGGAGAGGCTATGGTGTTGATGTAGAAACCCTCCATGATCGATGCCCCCTCCGGCGGAGCTCCGAAAAAGACCCCAAGATGGGATCTCACTGGTACAGAAGGTTGCGGCTGTGGAATTAGGTTTTTGGCTCCGTATCTGGTAGTTTGGGGGTACGTAGGTATATATAGGAGGAAGAAGTACGTTAGTGGAGCAACATGGGCCCTAGGAGGGTGGAGGGCACGCCAGGGGGGTAGGTGCGCCCCCTACCTCGTGCCTTTCTGGTTGCTTTCTTGATGTAGGGTCCAAGTCCTCTGGATCACGTTCATTCCAAAAATCACGTTCCCGAAGGTTTCATTCCGTTTGGACTCCGTTTGATATTATTTTTCTGCGAAACTCTGAAATAGGCAAAAACAACAATAATTCTGGGCTGGGCCACCGGTTAATAGGTTAGTCCCAAAAATAATATAAAAGTGTATAATAAAGCCCAATAATGTCCAAAACAGAATATAATATTTCATGGAACAATAAAAAATTATAGATACGTTGGACACGTATCAACAGCCTAGTTACACAACAAGGAAAGAGAGTGGGAAACGGGCATCAACAGTAGGAACAAGGTGAGGCGGGGCACTTACTGGTCCACAACAACGTAGTCCACCTTCCGCTTGGTGAGCTTGAAGCCTAAGAGATTCACAACTTGAGGCGCGGGCGCACTAGCCCAAGAAGCTGAAGCAGGAGCAGTAGTTGAGCCAGAAGCGGCTCTAGCCAGCACTGGAGTAGCAGTAGAATCTCGGCAGATCAGCGCCGACCTGCTCCTCGTCGGGATCACGACCAGTTCCTCCTTCTCCCCGGGAGCATCGGCCTCTTCATCATCGGGAAAGGCGCGGAGGATGTCAGCCTTACTCAAGGGGGAGGTCTCCCCCGTCCCTTCGGGGGTCTCCTCCGAGTCTTCCTCCTGCTCTTCTTCCTCGCCGTGGGACTCACCAGGAGACAGCTCCACCGATGTCGGTGCCACAGGGGCCCCGGTGAGCACCGGCGGCACCAGTCCACGCCCGTCAAAGGTCGGCTTGGAGGCCACTATTAGCGCCCATCCTTGTGGCGGAACAAGGGAGTACAGACATTCCGCGGATACTCCTCATCGTCCCCAACCAGGAGGCGGAGAGCTGCATTCAGCTCCTCGTCGGACAAGGCCTCCGAGCTCAAGCGAACCTTGTCCTCTTCATCCCCAAGTTCCCACAAGGGGCACGTGCGGGCTTGAAGTGGGGCCACGCGAGGCACCAGGAATTCCCTTAGGAGCATGGCCCCTGTAATCTTTGCTGCCTTCACATTGTCGGGCTTCAGGTTGGATTTCTTCTACTCCAGCACCAGCGTCGCCCTCTCGTCGGTGAGCTTTGCGCAGGACCACCCCTTGTCAGACTGGGGCCTCTCCGTCGGCAGCGCCAAGCGCGGGTGGACGCACTTGGCGCCCATCATGACCCATTTGGCCCTGAGGTTGTCATCTTTCTTCCCGATGTTTGAGATCGAGTTGGCCTTGCCGGCCGCGGTGAAATTGGCGCACCCAGAGATATGGCCCTAGCTGGCGCGGAGGAAGAAGAAGTGGCGCAACAGAGCCACGGACGGCATCATGCCCAGATACGCCTCACAGTAGTAGGCGAAGATGGATAAGAGAAGGATGGAGTTGGGATGCAGATGCAGCGCCTGCAGCCCGTAGTGGCCGAGGGCCTCATAGAAGAAATCGGAGAAGGGAGGAACCAACCCGGCGGCGATACTTCTCGTGAAGAAGGGGAAGAACGCGCTCCCCTCGGGCTCCAGCACATCGGAGGCAACCCGGTGCTCCGTCTTCCCCCTTTCGTTGCTCTCCCCTGCCGTCAGCAAGCGCGTGGCGGCGAGGCTCTTCTCCAAGACGTTGGCCGAGTCGAGAGCAGGTTCGTACTAAGCCGGCGACGAGGCGGGTTTGACCCTCCGAGGCGCCATTGGTTGTTGATGTAGGAAAGGATGGGAGCAGATCTGGAGATTTCGGAAGCGGGGAGCAAGAAAGGGGATTTGAGCAAGGCGAAAGGAAATAGTGAAGGCAAGCACTGTCCACACCAGCCTTTTGATAGTCGGGCAGTTGCTGAGGTAGCGTGGGGAAGCGGAGATGCCCATGTCCAATCAACCGCCACGCATCGACCAAGGTCGCAGGCTATTGGGGCCCATGGCGCTCCGCACATGACCTTTGGCTTCGCCTCGAAGCCAAGCTCGAGCGCGCCTTGGGCCCGGGGGCTACTGTCGGCGTTCTAGGAATGGGGGGTCCTCAGACTTGCTTGCCTGCGGCCCACGGCGTGGCTTTGCTAGCAGGCCTGCACGGCCCATCTTCATCAACAAGGCATTCAAGACCCTCGCGAGGGGCCAAGCCTCGCGAGGCGGATGACACAAGACCTCCTCAGGAGAGACCTCGCCAGGCAGGCTCGCGAGGGGAGGTGAGTTCAAGGCAAGGCAAACCTCGTGAGGTTCTCGTGAAGTGAGCAGTGACGATGGAGACTAGGTGGGCGCCAGGCGGGCGCCAGCGCACGCAGCGTCCTTGTTTCCTCTTTGGTGCTAAGGGGGCAAGCGCATGTGCAGAGTACCGAGGCATCAAGAAAATGTTTCCATATCGGTGCAACGAGACCAAGACTAGCAGGACGACAAGAAGGAGGTCACCATTGAGCCCAAGGCGGCGTCATCACCAGAGGCTTTTGCAGGCGAAGACCACTTTTGTCAGGATAAGCTGTACTAGTTGTCCCCTTTCAAATTGGCCGTTGTTGGCTCCCTAACCGCTCAATATTTGGGGAGAGGACCAAGGCCTCTATAAATAGGACTAGCCACCACCGTAGCTAGGGAGACCGGATCGGAGACGGGGAGGCCTGAGCTAATCAAATCCACACACACACAAGTTCGCCAAGCACAAGAACACCTCAACCTCAGGAGGCTGTTCTTCCCCTTGTACTGTCCATCATCAGCCCAAGAGGCAATCCACCACCACACTAGAGTAGGGTATTACACCACAACGGTGGCCCGAACTAGTATAAATCTCGTGTCCTTTGTGTTGCAAGTTCGTCGAGTTAGTTCGTAAGATCTTAGCTGAGTTATGACGTGGATCGGTAGGGGGAAATCTTCGCGTGCACCCCAGTGTTTGAACCTTAAGGTTTTTGCCGGAACCCGTGATCCGACAGTGGGAATGAGGGGCGTGTTCATCACTGATGGCGCCCAGCGCCTGGTTGGCCCTCGCTCTGAGGGCCCGGAGCATGGGAGCGTGCTCGCCTGCAACATCTGCTGACAGAGCGCTTCCTCCCTACTCTGCTGCGCAAGGGACTCAACATCAGTAACCCGCCGCTGAAGTGGGAGCAGTTTGGCACGGGCGGAGGCCAATTCGGCCTGGACGAAGATCAGGGCTACCGCAGTTGCCTTGTCGCACTGGTCCGCTTCCTCCAGCCTCGACTGAGGGCGGTGGTTCTGCCCTCGGCTTCGGCTCTCACGAGCTTCAGCTTCAGGTCATATCTGTTGGTGAGGTCCGCACGAGCCTCTGCCACCATATGGCCGACTTCCTCCTGGATCCTGGCCTCGCACGCGCTAGTGGCACCCTCCGCCTGGGTGACCTGGCGCTCCCTCGTCTCCAATCGCTCAAGCTCAAGGCTGCGCTCCATGGCCTCCAGCATCAGTGCCTCCTCGCGATTCAAGATCTCTTCCTCTTCAGAAGGCGACCCCTTGATTGACGCCAAGGCAGCCCTGCGCACCTCGACCTGGTGCTCTAGGGAGGCATTCAGGCCTCGGAGTTCCCCTTCGCGTTTCTCTGCAGCCTCAGGGTGGCGGTCAGCCTCCCTCGCTTCCTCCAAGGCTCGGGTGCTGGCCAGCACAACGGCGCGGTCGCTCTAGAGGCGCCCAAGGTCGATGCCTACCCTCAGCTGGTCCCACTCGTCCGCCAGCCGAAGGCCATCGGACTCAAGACAGGCGTCAACATCCACAAGCTCTTCGCCGAGCCGGCTCAGCGCGCCTGATACGTCTCCAACGTATCTATAATTTTTGATTGCTCCATTTTATATTATCTACTGTTTTGGACTATATTGGGCTTTATTTTCCACTTTTATATTATATTTGGGACTAACCTATTAATCGGAGGCCCAGCCCAGAATTGCTGTTTTTTGCCTATTTCAGTGTTTCGGAGAAACAGAATATCAAACGGAGTCCAAATGGAATAAAATCTTCGGGAACGTGATTTTCTCACCGAACGTGATCCAAGAGACTTGGACCCTACTCCAAGGAGTCAAAGAGGAGGTCACGAGGGTGGGGGGCCGCCCCCCTAGGGTGCGCCCGCCTGCCTCGTGGGCCCCTCGGTGCTCCACCGACGTACTTCTTCCTCCTATATATACACACGTACCCCGAAACGATCAGAATAGGAGCCAAAAACCTAATTCCACCGCCGCAACTTTCTATATCCACGAGATCCCATCTTGGGGCCTGTTCCGGAGCTCCGCCGGAAGAGGGCCGTCATCACGGAGGGCTTCTACATCATCCTTGCCCCTCCGATGAAGTGTGAGTAGTTTACCTCAGACCTTCGGGTCCATAGTTAGTAGCTAGATGGCTTCTTCTCTCTTTTTGGATCTCAATACAAAGTTCTCCCCCTCTCTTGTGGAGATCGATTCGATGTAATTTCTTTTTGCGGTGTGTTTGTTGAGACCGATGAATTGTGGGTTTATGATCAAGTCTATCTATGAATAATATTTGAATCTTCTCTGAATTCTTTTATGTGTGATTGGTTATCTTTGCAAGTCTCTTCGAATTATCCGTTTGGTTTCGCCAACTAGATTGGTAGTTCTTGTCATGGGAGAAGTGCTTAGCTTTGGGTTCGATCTTGCGGTGTCCTTACCCATTCATAGAAGGGGCAGCAAGGCACGTATTGTATTGTTGCCATCGAGGATAACAAGATGGGCTTTATTTCATATTGCATGAATTTATCTCTCTACATCATGTCATCTTGCTTAAGGCGTTACTCTGTTTTTAACTTAATACTCTAGATGCATGCTGGATAGCGGTCAACGAGTGGAGTAATAGTAGTAGATGCAGAATCATTTCGGTCTACTTGTCACGGACGTGATGCCTATATACATGATCATGCCTAGATATTCTCATAACTATGCTCAATTCTGTCAATTGCTCAACAGTAATTTGTTCACCCACCGTAGAATACTTATGCTCTTGAGAGAAGCCACTAGTGAAACCTATGGCCCCCGGGTCTATTCTCATCATATCAATCTCTATCACTTTAATCTTGCTTTGCTTTTTTACTTTTCTTTTACTTTTTACTTTGCATCTTTATACCAAAAATACCAAAAATATTATATCTATCAGATCTCACTCTCGTAAGTGACCCTGAAGGGATTGACAAACCGTAATCGCGTTGGTTGCGAGTAGCTATCGTTTTGTGCAGGTACGAGGGACTTGAGCGTGGCCTCCTACTGGATTGATACCTTGGTTCTCAAAAACTGAGGGAAATACTTACACTACTCTGCTGCATCATCCCTTCCTCTTCGGGGAAAACCAACACAAGCTCAAGACGTAGCAAGAAGGATTTCTGGTGCCGTTGCCGGGGAGGTTCGCGCAAGTTAAGATTTGACTCCCGACAACGAGCCATTTCTGGCGCCGTTGCCGGGGAGTCTATGCAAAAAGTCAACATACCAAGTACCCATCGCAATCCCTATCTCTCGCATTACATTATTTGCCATTTGCCTCTCGTTTTCCTCTCCCCTCAATTCACCCTTGTCGTTTTATTCGCCCTCTCTCTCTATCCTCCCTCTCTATTTGCCTCTTTTGCCCATTTTCTCTTGTTTGCTTGTGTGCTAGTTTGTCTGCTTGTCGTCATGGCTAGTCTCATATCTTCTCCGCTGTCTCCCGAGAGTGAAGTTCTAAATTTTAAACAAAGGGAGGGAGAAAATCTAAAAGATGCTTGGTATAGAATTTGCCATGCTCAAAATTGATCTACCAGGGAAACAATCTACCTTAGTTCTTCTCCGCAATTTTTATGTAGGTGTTAATCCTTGGTATAGATATATCCTCGATACCATTGCCGGAGGGAACTTTTTGGGTAGCCATACCTTTGATTCTTATAATGCTATGCTAAATTTATTTGGCTCACCACCTCTTTTGGTTAATGGAACCATGTTAACTTTGGAGCATGTTATGCAAAGACTTGAAATTATTGAAAATAAAGTTGCTACTATTGAATTAATTGAAAATCTAGATAAAAAGATCCACAATCAAATTACTCAATATGGATCTAAGGTAGGAATGACTCTGAAAAATATTAAGGAAAAGGGACCCATAGTTAATGAGAAGATAAACTTAGATTCTACTAGAATTGATAAACTTGAGGGTGTCATTTCAAACTTGGGAACCGCTTTTTCTTCCGTAAAGAATACTCCAAGTCCTCCTACTAAAATTGCCAAGCTTATGTATGTTCCTAAAAATAAGGGTGAATCATCTAGTAAGGAAACTGCGGATCTTAAATCTATAAGTATTCATCCTAATCTTTTTGCTATCATTAAGTAACTACAAATGAATTTTTCGATCTTGTGCCTAAAAGTTTGATAATCACTAGGAATAAAGAAATTCCCAAGGGAAATAGATGCCTCATCGAAGAATTGCCTACCAAAGATGGCAATACCTAGATCTATCCTCGCTTTTATGCCAAGCTAGGGGCGTTAGACGATAACGCTTGTTGGGAGGCAACCCAATTTTATTTTTATTCCTTGCTTTTTTCTCCTGTTTAGTAATAAATAAATTATTTAGCCTCTGTTTTGGTTGTGTTTTTTGTGTTTAATTAGTGTTTGATCCAAGTAGAACCATTGGGAAGACTTGGGGAAAGTCTTGTTGAACTTGCTGTAAAAATAGAAACTTTAGCGCTCATGAGAACTGCTGTCATTTTATTTGAAGAGTCATATTTAGTTAATTATTTTTGCAGATGATTAATAGATAAATTTCTCATGTCCGGAAATTTATTTTAGAATTTTTGGGGTTCCAGATCTTGCGCTAGCTACAGATTACTACAGACTGTTCTGTTTTTGACAGATTCTGTTTTTCGTGTGTTGTTTGCTTATTTTGATGATTCTATGGTTAGTAAAATAGTTTATAATCCGTAGAGAAGTTGGAATACAGTAGGTTTAACACCAATATAAATAAAGAATGAGTTCATTACAGTAACTTGAAGTGGTCTTTTGTTTTCTTTCGCTAACGGAGCTCACGAGTTTTCTATTTTGAGTTTTGTGTTGTGAAGTTTTCAAGTTTTGGGTGAATTCTTTTGATGGATCATGGAACAAGGAGTGGAAAGATCCTAAGCTTGGGGATGCCCATGGCACCCCCAAGATAATACAAGGACACCAAAAAGTCAAATCTTGGGGATGCCCCGGAAGGCATCCCCTCTTTCGTCCACTTCCATCGGTAATTTACTTGGAGCTATATTTTTATTCACCAACATGATATGTGTTTTGCTTGGAGCGTCTTGTATTATTTGTGTCTTTGTGTCTTAGTATGCCACAATCATCCTTTCTGTACACACCTTGAGAGAGCCATACATGAATTAAAATTTGATAGAATAGTCTATGTGCTTCACTTATATCTTTTGAGCTAAGTAGTTTTGCTCTATGTGCTTCACTTTTATCTTTTGAGCTAAGTAGTTTTGCTCTATGAGCTTCACTTATATCTTTTGAGCTAAGTAGTTTTGCTCTATGTGCTTCACTTATATCTTTTGAGCTAAGTAGTTTTGCTCTATGTGCTTCACTTATATCTTTTGAGCATTATAATTTTGCTCTATGTGCTTCACTTAGATCTTTTAGAGAACGGTGGTGGATTTGTTTTAAAGAAATTATTGATCTCTCATGCTTCACATAAATTATTTTGAGAGTCTCTTAATAGCATGGTAATTTGCTTAATAATAATATGCTTGGTATTCAAGATTTGTGAAACTTTCTTTTGAGTGTGTTGAATACTAAGAAAAGATTGAAGCATGATAATTGTTTTGAGATATGGAGGTGATAATATTAAAGTCATGCTAGTTGAGTAGTTATGAATTTAAAGAATACTTGTGTTAAAGTTTGTGATTCCCGTAGCATGCACGTATGGTGAACCGTTATGTGATTAAGTCGGAGCATGATTTATTTATTGATTGTCATCCTTATGAGTGGCGGTCGGGGACGAGCGATGGTCTTTTCCTACCAATCTGTCCCCCTAGGAGCATGCACGTAATACTTTGCTTTGATAACTTCTAGATTTTTGCAATAAGTATATGAGTTCCTTATGACTAATGTTGAGTCCATGGATTATACGCACTCTCACCCTTCCACCTTTGCTAGCCTCTCTAATACCGCGCACCTTTCGCCGGTATCATACACCTACCGTATACCTTCCTCAAAACAGCCACCATACCTACCTATTATGGCATTTCCATAGCCATTCTGAGATATATTGCCATGCAACTTTGCACCATCTAGTTCATCATGACACACTCATCATTGTCATATTGCTTAGCATGATCATGTAGTTGACATAGTATTTGTGACAAAGCCACCGTTCATAATTTTTTCATACTTGTCACTCTTGATTCATTGCATATCCCGGTACACCGCCGGAGGGGCATCCATATAGAGTCATACTTTGTTTTAGAATTGAGTTGTAATCATTGAGTTGTAAATAAATAAAAGTGTGATGATCATCATTCAATAGAGCATTGTCCCAAAAAAAGGCCAAAGAAAAAAAAGGCCCAAAAAAGAAAATAAATAAAAAGGGGCAATGCTACTATCCTTTTTTCCACACTTGTGCTTGAAAGTAGCACCATGATATAGTGAGTCTCATATATTGTGCTTCAAAGTAGCACCATGTTCTTCATATAGAGAGTCTCATATGTTGTCACTTTCATATACTAGTGGGAATTTTACATTATAGAACTTCGCTTGTATATTCCAATGATGGGCTTCCTCAAATTGCCCTAGGTCTTCGTGAGCAAGCAAGTAGGATGCACACCCACTAGTTTCTTTTGTTGAGCTTTCATACATTTATAGCTCTAGTGCATCCGTTGCATGGCAATCCCTACTCACTCACATTGATTTCTATTGATGGGCATCTCCATAGCACGTTGATACGCCTAGTTGATGTGAGACTATCTTCCCCTCCTTTTTGTCTTCTCCACAACCACCATTCTATTCAACCTATAGTGCTATATCCATGGCTCACGCTCATGTATTGCGTGAAGATTGAAAAGTTCTGAAAAAGTTAGAGTATGAAACAATTGCTTGGCTTGCCATCGTGGTTGTGCATGATTTAAATACTTTGTGTGGTGAAGATGGAGCATAGCCAGACTATATGATTTTGTAGGGATAACTTTCTTTGGCCATGTTATTTTGAGAAGACATAATTGCTTTGTTAGTATGCTTGAAGTATTATTATTTTTATGTCAATATAAACTTTTGTCTTGAATCTTTCTAATCTGAATATTCATACCACAATTAAGAAGATTTGCATTGAAATTATGCCAAGTAGCACTCCGCATCAAAAATTCTTTTTTTATCATTTACCTACTCGAGGACGAGCATGAGTTAAGCTTGGGGATGCCTGATACGTCTCCAACGTATCTATAATTTTTGATTGCTCCATGCTATATTATCTACTGTTTTGGACTATATTGGGCTTTATTTTCCACTTTTATATTATTATTGGGACTAACCTATTAACCGGAGGCCTAGCCAAGAATTCCTGTTTTTTTCCTATTTCAGTGTTTCGGAGAAACAAAATATCAAACGGAGTCCAAACGGAATAAAATCTTCGGGAACGTGATTTTCTCACCGAATGTGATCCAGGAGACTTGGAACCTACTCCAAGGAGTCAAAGAGGAGGTCCCGAGGGTGTGGGGCGCGGCCCCCCTAGGGCGCGCCCGCCTGCCTCGTGGGCCCCTCGGTGCTCCACCGACGTACTTCATCCTCCTATATATACACACGTACCCCCAAACGATCAGAATAGGAGCCAAAAACCTAATTCCACTGCCGCAACTTTCTGTATCCATTAGATCCCATCTTGGGTCTGTTCCGGAGCTCCGCCGGAAGAGGTCTGTCATCACGGAGGGCTTCTAGATCATCCTAGCCCCTCCGATGAAGTGTGAGTAGTTTACCTCAGACCTTCGGGTCCATAGTTAGTAGCTAGATGGCTTCTTCTCTCTTTTTGGATCTCAATACAAAGTTCTCCCCCTCTCTTGTGGAGATCTATTTGATGTAATTTCTTTCTGCGGTGTGTTTGTTGAGACCGATGAATTGTGGGTTTATGATAAAGTCTATCTATGAATAATATTTGAATCTTCTCTGAATTCTTTTATGTATGATTGGTTATCTTTGCAAGTCTCTTCGAATTATCCGTTTGGTTTGGCCAATTAGATTGGTAGTTCTTGCCATGGGAGAAGTGCTTAGCTTTGGGTTCGATCTTGTGGTGTCCTTACCCATTGACAGAAGGGGCAGCAAGGCATATATTGTATCGTTGCCATCGAGGATAACAAGATGGGGTTTATTTCGTATTGCATGAATTTATCTCTCTACATCATGTCATCTTGCTTAATGAGTTACTCTGTTTTTAACTTAATACTCTAGATGCATGCTGGATAGCGGTCGATGAGTGGAGTAATAGTAGTAGATGCAGAATCGTTTCGGTCTACTTGTCACGGACGTGATGCCTATATACATGATCATGCCTAGATATTCTCATAACTATGCTCAATTCTGTCAATTGCTCAACAATAATTTGTTCACCCACCGTAGAATACTTCTGCTCTTGAGAGAAGCCACTAGTGAAACCTATGGCCCCCGGGTCTATTCTCATCATATCAGTCTCCATCACTTTAATCTTGCTTTGATTTTTTTACTTTGCTTTTACTTTTTACTTTGCATCTTTATACCAAAAATACCAAAAATATTTTATCTATCAGATCTCACTCTCGTAAGTGACCGTGAAGGGATTGACAACCCCTAATCGTGTTGGTTGCGAGTAGCTATCGTTTTGTGCAGGTACGAGGGACTTGAGTGTGGCCTCCTACTGGATTGATACCTTGGTTCTGAAAAACTAAGGGAAATACTTACGCTACTCTACTGCATCATCCCTTCCTCTTCGGGGAAAACCGATGCAAGCTCAAGACGTAGCAGGGCCCATCGCCTCCCAAAAGAGCTCATGACGGATAGCACCACGCTGGCGCGCAAGTTCAAACGTGCGGCCAGGACCGTCCCCCAAGCCAGGGGTCGTCGAGGAAGTTCGAAGCGGCTCGCTTGCTCCCGGCAGGGGGATGGAGTCCGGCGCCTTTCCGGCCGCCCTCCGGGCCTCGGTGGAGGACCGGCGAGGCCGTGCCTCATCGCTCGAAGATGAGGCTAGCGCCGAGGTTTTCTAGCCGTGGGTAATGATTAGTGGCGGGGCCCTCGGCACGCTCTCCGCGCCCCAGGCAGGACCTTGGAGGATGAACAACAAGAGCGTAGGGTCGAGACGCCAGGCCGGCGTGTCCGCTTCCTCAGCAGGCCCCACGCCACGCGCAGCAGGCCGACACGGGGCGCTCAAGGTCAGCGGAGGCCCTGAAGCAGGCGGAGGTTGCTTCTTGGGAGACTTCGTCGCCTTGGCAGATGGGGCCCTAAGGAACTGCGGTCAGGAGGAGAAGTCGCGCTCAAAAAATTACGAAGATAAGGTACTCACTCGTCTATGGCAATATACTTCCTCTGCTTCAATGGCTAGAAGGCGTCACCACTGCAGCTTGAAGATCCCTTCCTCTTGTGGAGCGCTTCGAAGTTTGGACGGAGCCGGCTGAAACCCTAGATGCATTCTCCTATGCGGGGCGGGCCTATTGTGGCTCCAGAGGAGGCGACCTCAGGAGCACTAGGCCGCGCGGAGTCCCCAGTCCCCGCCTCATGGCAACTCGCCAGGATTTCGAGGGCTCTGACCTCAGGAGTGTCGGACTACGTCGCCCCCACTGCAGCTTCCTCGGGATGGCCCTCTCGAGCCCTAGCCGACGATGATCCAGGAGCCCCGAGCAGCGCCGGTTCCTCAGTGTTCGCGCTGCCGGTGTTCGACGGGGACCGCCCCCGGCTCCCACTTCTGGGGTGACCACCGCGCAGGTGGTGACCAAGGGGGCTATGAAGACGGGGCTCTCACGAGTCCCTTCGAGGCTGGCCGGGCGAAGCCCCCATTCGTTGACGGAGGTCATCTACTTCGTGAACGCCACCGTGTTGGAGCAGTAGTACAAGAGGCATCCCTCCTCTGGCATATCAGCTGGTGATGGGTCGCCCATCAGGAGCTCAAGCACAATATGCTGCACCTCAAGAGGAAGCCCGGGTTCTCGAAGCCTCATGTCCTTGCTGCCGGAGAAGGTCCACATTGAACGAGAATGGCGTTGGAGCAGAGCAATGCGGCGCCGGATGAACTCCTTCACCACCATGGGTGACATCATGCTGAGGTCCTTGAGCCTCGTCAACCGGTGCCAGACATGGGCCAGACGTGGGTCAGTGAGCTTCTCGTGCTCCCAGCCGGAGCTGTGAGTAGCTGGTGCCGTCGGGAGCAAGAGCAGGGGGCTGCGCACCCCGACGTCCACGAACACCCACCGCCTCCGGAACCCGCTCACAGACGACAAAAGATCAAAGTCACTCCCTGCGCTAGTCGTCGCAGCCACGGCCTAGAATCTCAAGCATCCGGAGCGCCGTCGAGGGTTAGTCAGATGCAACAAGAAGTGGTGAAGTAAGGCCATGGAGGGAGCAATGCCCACCATGGCCTCGCAGACAAAGGCGAAGACGGCAAGAAGGATGATGGATTGGGGATCCAGATGCAACATATTGATTTGGTAGTGGGAGAGCACGACATTGAAGAAAGCGGAGAAAGGGAGAATCAGGCCAGCCTAGAGGGTGTGAAGGTGAATGGGGGTCACGATGGCTGTCCTGTCGACCACAGCGCGGGATGCGGGCCAAGCCACCGTCTTCCCCCATTTGTTGAAGTCAGCGGCGATTGCTGGGAAGACCTTGTCCATCGCCTCCTGGATGAGCACCACCGACCGCTCGACGGCGGGCTCGAAGGTTGGCGGTGCTTCGACTAAAGCCTGGGGCCTCTTCTTTGCCTTCTTCTTCCAGCTCGGCACCATGGCGATGGAGAAGGTTGGATCCTGGCCTGGTTGGAGGAGGAGTCCGCTGCTTTCGAGAAGACAGAGGAGTTGGGGAGTGCACTGCCAGTGATGAAGGTGGGGTTAAGTAGGCAGTGGTGGCCGCCTAGCCAGGCGGATATCAAGGCGGCATGGGGAAGTGGAGACGCCCACGACCTATCAATCGCCATGCGTCAATCGTGGCCGTAGGCGGTTTGGGCCCGCGATTCTTCGCACTTGCCATTTGGGTTCGCCTTGAAGCCAAGTCCGAGCGCGCCTTGGGCCCGGGGGCTACTGTGGGCGTCCTGGGAACGGGGGTACCCAGACTTGCCTGCCTGCAGCCCAGGGCGTGGCTCCACCAATGGCCTAGTATGGCCCATCTTCACCAGCAACCACTCAAGACCCTCGCGAGGGGCCAAGCCTCACGAGGCGGTCAGGCGGACGACACCAAGATCTCCTCCAGGGCGGCCTCGCTAGGCTGGTTCTTGAGGAGCGGAGATATCTATGCAAGGGGCACCTCGCGAGGTCCGCATGATGTGAGCCATGACGACCAAGGTCAGGCGGGCGGCAGCGGGCCCAGGGTGCCAGTTTCCTCTTTAGTGCTAAGGAAGCAGGCATAGGCAAGGAGTCCCGAGGCATCAGGCAAAGGTTTCCATATCGGTGCAACAAGACCAAGACCAGTAGGACGGAGGTCACCGCGGAGCCCACGGCGGCGTCACCCCCAGAGCCTTTGGCACGCAAAGACCACCTTTTGGCAGGATAACATCTACTAGTTGTATCCCTATGAACTTGGCTGTTGTGGGATCCCTTCCCGCCTAAACATTTGGGAAGAGGACCAGGGCCTCTATAAATAGGGCTAGCCACCACCATAGTCAAGGATCGGCTCATCTCGGATCGGATCCACTCCACCAAGGCCATCTCACCAGCTCATTGAGCTCAAGAACACCTCCCCTTAGGAGGCCGTTCGTCCACTGTACTAGTTCATCCTTAGCCCACGGAGCAATCCACCACACCACACTGGAGTAGGGTATTACACCACAATGGTGGCCCAAACCAGTATAAACTCTCGTGCCACTTGTTCCTTGGGTTCGGCGAGCTAGGCCTAGAGATCGTCGCGAGAGTGAGCGAGAGAGAGAGAGAGAGATCTTATGTGCGCACCCCAGTGTTCGAACCTCAAGGGTTTGCCGGAACCCACAATCCAACAGAATAGTAGAGGACCAATGTTCTAAGGACGTCATATTTGACTAGATGTATTCGGGTTGTAATAACTATGTTATGAACCCATGCTTGTAATATATCTATGTTTGCGCCTTTTGTTTTCATGCGATTTTTCCTCCTGTGCGGCCATTCATTTCTGAAAGTTGCCAGTCATCGGCTTCAGCCCCCACGTAGATGCTACGGGGGTGTTCAACGTAACGCATGACCGTACCTTATCCAACGTCTTGGTCCTGTAAAGGAGTTGTCCGCGAGGTGAACCAGGCAATCAGACTATTGCGGCTTTATTACTTTCACTTAGCCATAGGAGTTTGACTGTGGAGCTAAGTACTAGCCCCTGGTGTGTGTGTGGCTATCACTACAAAAAAAGACACATCCATGACATTTTGGGCCGAACGAAATTTTTTTCTATCATACATATGACACTTCTATGACGATAATTGTGACAAAACCCGGTATCATCATAGATGTGGTGGGCTCCTACTTCTATGACAAAAAATCATGATAGAAAATGGGCTTTTCGTCCTGGGCGGGCCGGAGACGCAGCTGCATGACATTCTTTGGGCCATCCATGACGGAAAAAACCATGGTACAAGCGAAGGGGAGGAAAATTTCGGGGAGTTCCCGGTTACGGTGGGAGGTCGGGGTCCGAGCGATGCGCGTTTCTCTCGTATATGTATGCGCGTGTGTGCGAGGCGTTGGCTCTAACTGAACCCTAGCGAGGCGTTGGGCTCTAACTGAACCCGAGCAATTGCACTGCAGGCTACACGTTACTGAACCCGAGCGATCGATCGATGGCTATTAACTGAACCCGTTCGAACGATTCCTTCGCTACTGCTGCTAACTGAAGCCGATCGATGGG